>NC_136516.1:6495000-6570000 GCF_053919585.1 Euprymna scolopes
TTTTCACATTCAGCAGCGAGAGACCTATGGTAAACCTTTGTTGCAATAACGCAACATCATTTTGATGTTTATAGGAAGAGATGGAAACTCTTTGAAATCCTCAGAGACTTGTTATGGACCAACTTATTACTAAGTTTATGTGCAGGTACGCGAACATAGGTCCAGTCAGATATCTCCAGTCGTGGAGGACAGTTCGTTTGAAAACATCTATCAATTCATTCCACGCACCGACTTTAATCTACCCGGTTTCATGTAGCACGATGAAGGGGGATGGTGGGAGAAACGGTGAGGGTATTTGTCCGTGTTTGGGAAATGGTAGGTGGATTTGGGCGGGTGTTAAGACGGACAACCTGACATTTGACAAGCGAATTGCTGTGTGGATATTGAATTTGCAAACTAGCCTTAGCCGAGAATTGGATTATCCATGCAATGAGTGACAACGGGCTTGATTGCGTAATCAAATATTCGAGAACTAGGGTGTCGGAAAGGAGTGTCAGAATTGTCGGGATCGTGAAGAGAAAGAGAGGGTTAGTTCCAGGCGAAATGTCGGGCGCATGTCTCCAACATTACTGAACTAATCTTCACTCTGACTTTACAGCTCCAGTTTGGCTGTGATGCTTGGTGATGAAGAATTTGTATTCTTGTATTTGCATCTGGATAATATCGTTTAGTTAGATTTGAAATGTCGTCAAATGCATTTAAGGAGTTTGAAAATGGATACTTAAAAGATGAAAAACAAAAATATATATATATATTTAAAATTATAACAGTCGAAGTAAAAAAAAAATGTATTAAATATTAAAAAGAAGAAAGCAATTTAGAATGAGTTTCGAAAGTAAAGATTTTATTCCGGATGTTTTTTTTTTGTTGTTGTTCCACGGTATATCAACCCACTTTCAATTATTTAATGTCGAATCCAGTTATTTTTGGGGAAAAAATCTTATCAACTACATTATGATATCTTAAAATATGTATTAATAATGCTTGATTAAGTTTGTATGATTTTTTTACAGCATGTCAAACTTTTATTTATTGCTGTTTATTTAATGTGATTCAGTAATTGTTGAAAAAAAATCTTTTATGCTTCAAATTCTTTATAACTTCTTATATTTATTCATAACGTTTGGTGCGATTTTTATTATGGAATATCAACACCATTAGGGTAATATTATGCGTAATCCACTAAATGCAAAAAAGCAATTAATTCTTAAACTTATATATCTTTTCAAATATTGACTTAGTATGATAAGTTTAGTTGTTTTTTACGGTATTTCTATCGTTTTCTGTTTTTTTTCTACAAATTTACCACCTATCAAGGCCTAGAAACGGCTCAAGAATAAGATGTGACAATTTGTGTAACACTCGATGATAATCAGTAATGGTGAAATGTTGGGTAGGGCGTCGTTAATTAAAATGTTTATATAGGGCTTGAAAAGTTATTGACATCCCAGAAGCAGCTCTGCCCTATATTCTGTTACAGACAAACAGTGACAGTTCTAGAAAAGAAACTCTGCTCATGGAATTTATGTGTAGTTTTGGGCACGTATAGAGAGTAACGGAAACTGTTGCATGTTGTAGATAAACAAGTATTAGTAACAAAAAGTTTTACAGGGGGTCCTTGGATTTGAGCGCGGTTGAGCAGCTGTTATGAAAGTTGCAATAGGGAAGACTCTTAATATCTATTCTGTGAGAAAGAAGCATTAGGTGGGCGAAAAGGTCATCGTCAACTAAATTTCGAAAACAATTTTCGATCCTCTCAACAAAAGAGAAAGTACCCTTATGAGCTTTGTTGTATTTGATTTGAGCAGGGGTAGATGATAGCATCGAAAGATGAATATATTTGGAGCGGTAGAATGATCTTACTATTTCCCGGTGATTCTAACGACGTAGCTGATGTGGGAATTCTATTTCAGGTCATGACTGAAGTTCAGTATCAGAGGGTTGTCAAAGAAAGGTAAAGTAAATAAAGGAGAGTCGTTTATTTCTACTGAGGTCAAGTGGGGATTTGAGCGTTAGTAGTAAAAAGATACAAGTTTTGTTTTAAATACATTCAAAAGAACTAACCATTTTCACCACATTGTGCAACATGCTCAAGACCAGAGGAGAGAAAATCACAAAGATCCTCGTCATTGCCGGCCTTTGAGGTTTTTCATAACTGGTAGTATAGCCTGCGTAGATGTCGGTGAAAGATCTCAGAATGTAACTTGGGAGATATTTGATAATGACCGAGGAGTAAGTTGAACCCAGGATGGATCCCTGATGTACGCCTGTGTTTATATTATGCTTTCGAATTTTGCTCATTTTTTACATGGATTTCACCATGTATCAAGGCCCGGAGGCCACTCAGGGATAAGGGTTATTGCGTGTACAGTAATAAATGAGATAGTATTGTAGAAATCATTAGTATTGGAGATTCGATAGAATGTCTTACTTAAGGGGGCGTTTTGTCAGGAATTTGTTTACGTTGGTCATCAAGGACATCATTAATAAACGTATTGAAGAGAAAGGATCTGATGGCCAAGAAGAGATTTCGAGCAAGATCGTAGCTGGGAATCTTGTGAAGTAGACATGTGTGCCAAATCCGGTCAAATGCATTAGATATACCAAAAGCTATTGCTTTAGAAACAAAGTTATCGTAAATAGGTTCATTGATCATGTGTAATATTACCGTCAACACAGTAGCTGTTGATTTGTCAGAACGGAATATATCATACATGTCGCTGAGTAGGAAATTTTTATTGAGGAGGTTGACAATCTCTACATTTATCACAGACTCATGAAACTTACTGATGACGCATAGGAGACTGATTTGTCTGTACCAAGAAGCAAACGTATAATATCCTATATCTTTAAATGCTGGGCAGACTGTCGAAGGTTTTCAGAGGGTTGGAAAATATCACTCTTTGGTACAGCGTTTAAGTAACTTTTCTAGTATAGAAGCTAGTTCCAGTTATTTTTTGGGTCGCTATGATTACAATGTTATCTGTTAAGATCTGTTAGGAAATTCAGTTGGCATAAGGCCCTGGTCACTCAGGGTGGTATTAAAGCGAACTTTTTCGCGAATAGTTTGGATTTCTTGGTTGCTTACAGCATCTTTTCTTAAACGTTGATTATGGTTGAGATTGAAAATACTTATTTGTTCAGAACCCTTATTTTTTATCCACCAGAATTTGTAAAAAAAAAATAGCCTCTGCTTAGCTTATTTAGTTTTTTCGTTGTAAGCAAACGACTCTCTCCGCATTTATAAAACACTATGACAGTCGTTGCGACCATTCGTGAACGAAACTTTAGTTTCTGAACATATATTTTCTTTAAAGTAATTAAAATCCTGATTACTGTATGCAATGGCAGAGCAAATCTGGAAATGTAACACTATTGGCTGTTTTGTTTCGATTGAAGTTTTTTATTAGTATATAAATTTTAATACCATCTGTTTGTCAGTCTCTTAAATCGGATGCTATATATGGCACGTAATTTTTTTAATATGAAGCATAGTGTTATTACATATATATGTGTGTGTGTGTGTTAGGAAACTGTCACAGTCGGGCATCCAGTAGCGATACACAGTGGGATGGAGAGTGTCATTTGATGTCTTGTTAATCTTAATCTCGGCAGTCAAGTAGTCGTATGATCCAAGCAGAAACGGAATTTTAAAAAAATCACAGCTCGGAGCAATTTTATTTTTATTTCGGACTATTAGTCTCATCTTTATTAGTTGTTGTTTTTGGATCTTTTTATTGGTTCACAACGTTTCGGCCAACGTCCTCTGGCCTTCGTCAGGTGGTAACCGCGACGGATAGGAACTTCGAATCTCCTAACTGCATTCTCAGCCATCACTGCAATCCGTAGTTGTCGTCTCACCACATTTTTGACCAATTACCTCTGGCACGCTTTGGGTGGGATTGAAACCGCTATCTTCAGACAATGTTCATCTGGAACCGTAGAGATTCAACGTCTCTATCAACTGAGTCACGGGCCCCGAAGGCCAGAGGAAGTTGGCCGAAACGTTGTGAACCAATAAAAAGATCCAAAAACAACAACTAATAAAGATGAGACTTATAGTCCGAAATAAAAATAAAATTAACATATAATGCTCATCTCAAAAAAATGAATTCCAATTAAGGAATAATATATATATATATATATATATATATATATATATATATATATATATATATATATATATATAGCTCGGAGCAACTTTTCAGAAAATATCCAGAAGACTGGCAAGTGAAGTTTGAGCATTGTGAATGGAACTGCGTTCGTGAACAATCTGCGTCAAATCATAAGCAAAGAAAAAAAAATCACGAGAAATCTTTCATCATTTGTCTTGTTTGTAGTAGCTACTCAATGGTGTGACCGTTTAAGTCTCCACGGACATTAATGTTGGTAGTGGAGTGGACAGGCAGGGTATAATCAGTTCTCTTCGCGATACTCTCGAAGACAGTTGTGAGGGCGATACAGTGTAAATATGAAAGCGGTGCTGTGAGTAAGTTCTATTCGGCATCATATGTAAAGCAGTTAAGGATGTTCTTTGAAGATGTCCCCGCAACAATGGAAGTAATCTTTAATGTAGGCACAAAGTCCATGTCTGTGCCGATCTTTAATCTTCGGCTGTGAGGTTTAGTTAAAAAAAATTAATCGTTTTAATTACGATCGAATCTAGTAAGGTTGGAAAAATATTATCCTTCAGTTTCTTTATGTATTCAAAAATGAGTCTATATGTTTGGTTGGGTTGTTTTGTATCACGTACATCTTTAATGTTTTTACTTTTCTATATAATAATCCATCATATTTAGTTTGATGGTTTGTAGAGGACAGGTTTATTTTAGTTTTTACTTAGCAGAACATGACTTAATTTTGCAAACAGAAGAGAAAACAGAGAGCAACATCAATTTAAGTGTATTTTTGGTGAAAGTGCCAGTATCATCAGATAATCTGACCTGGTAGCTCATAGCAGACTTTGGACAACGCTAAAAAGAATGCAATGATAATGAAAAGGAAATAGAAAATACGAGTGAAATAAAATAGAAATTTGCTGAGTCAAGGGATGTTATAAGCGAGATAAAAATATCACATGAGAATCAAAATAAATAGAAATAAACATCTGTGAAATTGAAGGCTAAGAAAATAAACTATAAAGAATTCGGAGGATGAAAAAATAAAAGAAAGTTCAAAAGATGGAGTTTGGAAAAGAAGAAAAGAAAATCAGGAAACGATAAAAGTGATAAAAGAAAATAGAATTCTTTACACAAAATAGCAGACACAAAAAGAAAAATAATAAACAGAAATAATAAAAGAAAAAAGACGGAAAGAAAAGAAAGGAAAAACAAAGGGGGGGTAAACTGTTGCCTATGAATGTTAAGTGCGGAATTTTTAAGGACGAGTTATCGAGAAACGTCTTATTTATCATGGCAATATATTACGAAACTTAAAATTTCTGTGCAACTAGGACCGTTTTCCCCGAATTCGTACAGTGTTCTGCACCCTTTCACCTGTTCTTTCCTATAGAATGCAAACTGAGTCTTTAAGATATCTAAGATCTTTACAGGTTTTCACTACTTATGTTACATAGGGTTATCATTGAGGGGCACCATTTACGTTTGGTGTATAACATAAAAAGGATTCCGTGTGCGTATGATTGTCTCTAATATAAATGGTTGTGTGTTTGATTATCATAAAGGGAATCGTGTGTGTGACATGTATTTTCAGAACCTACCTCTGCTTCTTCGATGTTGGACCATCTGGAAATTTCTCATCCTGGAGGGAGACTTGATACCTGTTTTTTGGATGAAGATTCAATCACTCCAAGACAAGGAATTAGTTTTATAGTTTTTTTTATTTCACTTTCCACAGAGGTCCTGCAGAAGGTGAAAGTGAAATCGGCCTGTGTGGGTTCTTCTTCTACACACGTCAGCGTTCGTCCCCCCCCGTTGAGAGGAGGAGGCAACGGGAAGCCGTCCGTTGTCTTCTGTGTCCAAATCAAATCTCACAGATCTAGCCAACCTGACCACGTCACTCATACGTAATCTGGTCAGCTGACCCTCGGTTCTGGTAAACGTGTGTACACTCCACGTTTAATTCTCTCTCTCTCTCTCTCTCTCTCTCTCTCTCTCTCTCTCTCTCAATCCTTGTGTAACATTTAGTTTAGCTAATTGACCTGGAAACCCAAGAACATATTTTATCCTGAAAACTTTTTATTATGCCTTTTTCTCTTGCCTGTCTTCTATTATTTCTATAAATACCAGATAAACAATCGATTGACTTATTCGAGATAAAAACAATCTACAATAAAAAAGCTGATCAGTTAGGCTAGTTTCGAAAGATCCATGTTTTTCGTCGCTCAATTATAGATCACTTGCAACATATTTGCTATTATTTTATTTTTACATAATTAATTTTTGGGGGATGTATTTATTAACGTAACCGTGTTTTTTTTGTTATTTTTCATTTGTAGGGCCCTAATCTGTATAATGTAGTTGTAGACTGACAACATTAAATACATGTTATTATCAATATTTGCCAATAGGCTGAGACATAGAACAGACTGAATATAAAGAAATCAAAATTCATGAACCAAAATACAGTTATACTAAAGAATGATCGATGCCTCCGTTCAGACGAAAGAGATAATAGATACCTCTTTAAAGCGTAGCTGTGTGTGCAATTTTGAGGTAAGGCCTGCGTAATCCCTCACTACACCTATCCTGGATCGACCTTCGACCTTGCTTGAGTCCAGTGGAAAGAAAGAAGTGTTAGAAGATTAGAAATAGTGTCATTTTAACAACTCTCCTCATATCAAGTGTCATTCAGCATTTTGGTTGATGTACTCCTCGGTCTTCTGTAGGTGTATTTTGTTGAATTTTAAAATTTGCACGGAAATTCAAAAGACCCGTTTATTTAATGTGCGAGGGTAATATCATATGAATGTCTGGCAACAATTGAAATTAATGCCTCTCGTTTTGGGGAGACTCTATGTTTTAACAAGCTTCTGGGTTTGATCATTACTCCTGTTCTGAACTGAAAACGTACATTAAATCCGTTGAGAAAGTAGCTGCAAAAATGGTGGGATTATTCTACCGCTCCCGTAGATACCTCACTGCATAAAAGCAAAGTACATCCAAGGATGGAGCCCTGTTGCCACATTTGGGTAGGAGTTGCTAGAAAAACGTTATCCCGCCTTGACAGAGTTTAAAATAGGGTTGATAGCCTAGTGGAGGATGTCTTGTTTCACTTTCCTGCAAGCTTTTTCCAACAGAAAAGGCGTTGCGAGCTTGTCTCTGCTTCATCGTTATTTTCATGTCAAGTGCTCGTCTGAGTTCAAATCTATAATCCGTTCTTGCCAAACTTTCACGAAAACTATTCGTCTAACTGAAACCATTATCAACAATTATTCCCAATCTTTATCTGTGCCTAAACCTAAACGTAGATTCCTTGAACAAAGCTTCTTTTTATAACTGCACGCCTGTGGAACTTTCTTCCGTTTCCCTGCTTTCCAGCTTACTACAATATAGTTGTCTTCAAGTCTAACCTAAAAATGTTCTTGATGAGGTGTCCCCTTAAGTAATCCAATTTTTCAAATTTTCACCATTAATAACTATTACGATATTGTCCTATTAACAACTTTAAACTAATTAAACTCATCCTCGATTTGCCTCCGGGCCTTAATAAGTGATGAATTCATTGTAAAAACAAATATGCGATCCTTCTGTAATACAAGACTTTAGGAATGTTCTAATTAATTCTGCAATTGTATTTTGAGCGTCGCCTGCACTGACGATTGTATTTCACCGTCCAGAAAATTATAGCTTACAATTGAATGTGGGTGTTTGTCTTCATAATAAACGTATAGCGTTATATAACAGCGAGTGAGTTTCTTATTTGTTCATAATTGTTTCATTCTTTCATCATGTACTGCAAACACACCCACGTGATATCTGGACATCATGTTGTAAGATGTTTTATGTTATATTGATCCTAACGCATCTCACTATATAACGAACTGAATTTACTAAGTAATTAATTCATGACTGGATAGAGATCTTAAGTAATTCGAAAGTATTTTTCAACAAAAATATGACTTTTACAATTGATTTTTTCGAAGTATTCTAATCACTTTGTATCAGGTCTTTGCGGGCAGTTCGAGAAACAATTTTTGAAACATGAAACCTATTTTTTTTTCATTTTATATTCTTCTGAAGGTTGAAGATTCAAGTCTCAGTCTGGGCGACCGAAAAATATAATTGCGAATTACTTAGGACCTTTATCCAGCCATGGCTCACTTAACACGAACATGCTACCCCCGTGAAGTAAATAAAGGGTTACGTTCGAAATTCCGTCCAAACTTGTGCAAATAATTACAAATTACAATAACCCTTTTAATTAATGGCGAAAAAATTAGCATCACAATTTTGTATAAATTTCTTTTAGAAACAAACTCAGTTTTCTACAAATCTTTCAAAGTGCTGATGAAGCTAATTCAATTCATCATATACTAACAGGCCGCTCGGCGTTGCCCGGTCATAAAATACACAAAAATTTTATATTTTAATTCATACAAAAACTGAGACATGTGCATGCGAGTATTACGTTTTTTTTATAAACAGTTTACTTCTTGTAAGTAAAAAACAGTTTACTTCTTGTAAGTAAAAAAAAATATTTGAACTGAAATCAAAACCAAAACCGATAGATAGTGAGCCAACTACGATAAACATTAGGCCAGCTTGACATAATCTTTAAAAATTGTTTTCAAACCTACATATTCCGAGTCTGATAGTCTACATCTGAAGAAGATCGGAAGTTATATCTACCGAAACCATGTGAAAATCACACTAAAGATGAGAACAGTGAATCAAAATCAGACGAATTATCTATCTTCATCTCAAAAACTCAGAAACGTCAGGACATTCTTAATCAATATATGTATTTTTTCGCTGACATTTATTTTTATAAACTGTAGCATGGTGAACCGACAGACCGACGAAGAGAATAGTATAGATTGAGGGACGTATATTACAAAAGTAAAATCTATGAGGAGAAAAGGGAAATAAAATCGAATTAAAACGAGTTGAAAGGGAAAAGAAAGAAAAAAGCAAGTGGTAATACTGTTTGCAGAGAAACAAAGGAAGCTGCGCACCGGATATAAGGTTTTGGTTACTCTGTGCGCATGTCAGATTCGTAGACTTCTTGACGCTGTGCCTTCGAACAGTGATTGATAGATTTCGATAAAGATTCCCTCCGACCGACAAGAATGCAATTTGGCAGTTTTAAACAGTCTGTGGAAACGGTGTATTTGGACGAATTTCAGAAACAAAGACGAACAACATAAAAAGAGAGGCAGGGTCAGGTGGAAACAAATAGGAAGTCAACGTCGGCCAAACTTTCTGAATTGGCCACATTAAACCGGTAAAAAAGGCTGATGAATAAATAAAATAAAAAGCAATTAACGTAGAGTTTCCAAAATCTCACTGACATTGAAAATACGCTGTCTATATCTGAGAAACAAATAACCCTTATTCGTTTCAGGTGTAATTCTACATTCTATTTCATTTAATATACAAGGGTTGTTTTATAAATAAAGTTAATTAAAAAAAACACACATGTTTGAGCTGTTTTCTTATTCATACCAACATTCCCATCCTTCGCAACGTTTCGGCTTATATTACCTATTTTTATATATACCTTTTTATGTTTGTTTTTTTTTTACACAGGTATCACCACATTATCAAGACCAAGAGGCCACTCAAGGATAAGGGTTAAAGAGTGTACGGTAGAAATAGTATAGTAATCATCAGTAATGAAAATTCGGTAAATTTGTTAACTTATATGGAACGGCTCATCAAGAACTTATTTACTTTAGACTTGAACACAACCATATTGTAGTCAGCTGGAAAGCAAGAAAACAGAAGACAATTCCACAGGCGTGCAGTTCTAAGAAAGAAGCTTTGTTCATGGAATCTACGTTTAGGTTTAGGCACAGATAAAATAGTTGGGGAGAATTATTGATAGTGTTTTCAGCTAGACGAGTGTGTCTTGTGAAAGTTTGGCGAGGGGGGACCATAGACTGAAGCTCGGTCGAACACTTTCCGTGAAAATAACGATACACCAGAGACAATTCGCAACATCTCTTCTGTGAGATAGAAGTTGCAGGGAAGAGAAAAGGGCATCTCCTACGAGGCTACGAAGTCTATTTTGAACTCTATCAAGGCAGGACAAGTTCTTTCTAGCTGCTCCTGCCCAGATGTGGCAACAGTATTCCATCCTGTATATCTTATATCATTCAAACACTACCGTGTTTTGACATATGGCTACTTGGCAGTTTTAAATCATTTAGAACTGCTTTAAAAGCTTCATCGCTCACTCATCTTCCAACCAAATTCCAAACAATTATAACAGTTTATAGATCACTTTCTCAGCTATATTGGTAAAAAACGTAAATTTTATTCATTAAAACAGAAGTTATGATTAATTTACTGGTGGAAAAATCGTGAAAAAAAACGTAAGGAGGTGAACGTCATTTTTTATGATTGGTTTCCATAGCAACCACGTCGCATCAGAGACCACTATTGCTACTAATTCACTAATGTTGCGAAAAGAGAAATAACAAGTGAAATGGACAGAATAAAAGCAGGAAAGGGAGATAATTGGAGGAGGATTTTATTGGAAGCAGACGAGTGCCGTACATTATTCTTATAAATATGTGTATTTTATGTTTTTGGGGGGGGGGGCAAAACAAATAATACTGGAATTAAACAAAGAACAAATAGATTTATTGGAAGCCTGGAAAAATCGTGGATTACAATAGAAAAATGCAAGCATCAAAAGTAATATGTTTAAGCTTAAAAATGAAAAAGTAAAGGACTAGTTGTTAAAACTGGAAAAGAAAATGACAAGATATTCTAGTAAAATATATTAATAAATTTTTACTTAAAATATTGCAGCATTAAGAATCTTTTTAAAAATTATATTTGTAACATCATATAATCAATTTTTAATGCTGAAATATTTTAAGTTATGAATTTATTAATATTTTTTACTATAATATTTTTTCCATTTCTTTTCCAGTTTTAAAAACTAGTCCTTTACGTTTCCATGTTTAAGCTTAATCATATTATTTTTCATGCTCGCATTTTTCTATTGTAATATATATATATATATATATATATATATATATATATATATATATATATATATATATATATATATACAGGGTGACCCCCCTAAAAAATAATAAATGACAAAAGCATCCTAAAATAAAATTATTGAAAACAAGAAGAAGTGTTTTGATGGGATGTTTTGAATATTATAAATTAGTTATGACCAAAGTTTCATTTCATTCGAACAAAAAACTAAGAAAGAGCCTAATTAGAGCATGAGCCCGTTTCTTTTAGGTCACCCTATATATATATATATATATATATATATATATATATATATATATATATATATATATATTATGGCAGTGTAGCTTAGTAACCTAGAAGTACTTCTACTGAAACAATATGTGTCTACCAAAAAGTGCTCAATGTGTGAAAACCGAGCAGGTATATTAAATGCACATATGTAGACATCAATGTTTGTATAATGAATTTTATATATATATATATATACATTTTAAAATTTATATGCCAAACTCCATTATCTGTAGAAAGTTTTAAAGTTAACGCTGTATTTAGTTGTTTTTTTTTTAATCGTTCTCGCACTTGGTTCCCAGAGTATATTTGCTAGGAAATGTTTAAAATACTTTTCAACAATCTCATTAATGAAATCCTTTGAGATCAGTAATTTTTTTTTTTTTTCGGATTTTTATTTTCATAGTCGTTATTTCACCACGTTTTGGCCCTATTATTTTGGTCTTCGTTGGGTTGTTAACCGCTACGGTATATTAGTGCTGAGGGTTTTTTTTAACAGTGTCCTCAGTAATTACTGCCTTCCGTAGATTCTGTTGTCTCACCAGACGTTGGTCATTCAACTCTCTGACCGGCTTTTGTTAAGATTGAAACTGCTATCTTCAGACACTGTTCACCTGGAACCGTAGACATTCAACGGCTCTATCCACTGTGCTACGAACCAACAACTCTGAAAATGAAGATAACAGTTTGCAAATAAATAAATAATGTGATTTTTAATGAGTCCGATTGATTTTATAATTACTGGAATGGTGAAAAGATACGTTTCTTTTGATGTCGTTCACAGGACGTTGCCATATTGTTATCTTTTCACCCTCAGTATCATTCGGTAGGCACTTATTTTATTTCTACAGCAAAGATCAACACAGCAGCAGTAAAAGTAGTAGAGTAAACGAATGGAAGCCTGTGTTCATCAAACATTGTGATCGGCACAGAGCTATATAGACTTGTATTTGTATTGGCCTTTTAACATGGACTTCAGAATGTCGTTGTAAACAGTATTATAGAAAATGACATAGATATTTTAAGAAATACTGTATTTCTCGAGAAAGTAGTGGCAGAACTAGCGGAAAGTGAAGTTATTATATTTGCATTATCGTAAGGAGTGAGAAATATATTTAATTAACAAGTGTTTGGATAGAGCTGATATGTTTTTATGTGGAAAGATTTAGATTTTTTAGACAGTAAAACCAATAACACGTAGTAAATATGAATTTATGGACATTTCTATTAAAATAGTTTCCATTGTATTTGAAATTTAAAACGGACCCAAATAAGAGTACTCAATAACTAGTAAATACGTGTAGTCGACGTTTACACATCGACACACACACAATCAAAATTCATAAATGCGTTTGTACGCATATCGTTTGCGCATCCATTATCCTGAAATGAAGCAAATAATTATATTTTTGACCAATAAGAAACCTTTCTGAGTTTATTTGAAATGGTCTTTCTTGTAACTTAAACCTTTTAAAAGGCAACTGTTTCTTCAATAAACCAGTGGAACCCAGTCGACCAGAATATGCGGATTGATGTCGCTGGACGCACAATGGGTGGCCGCCTTGCAACATGTCTATCCACTGACACGCACATAAACATTAACGAACACACAGCCACTCATACAACTCATCAAAATTATTTTACTCAATCTGTTAAACTTTTCATTAATATGGTCCCAAACCTTTATCACTGAACTATTTTCTTATATGATGAACTAATGAACGTTATCTCTTATAAACCAAATTCAATAAATTCTAATGTATAAAAATAAACAGATAAGCTTTGAATACGATTTTCCTGGTCCTGAAACTCGCGGCTTTTAATATATCACCTCTGACTCCATCTAATGTCACAGCAAATGAATCCCTTTTTTTTACAAGATTCCTAAAAATATTCACGAACATTCCATGTTTTTTCTATTGCTATAAACCTTTCATTTTAAACACATATAAATGATGTCTTTTTGAATATATGACTTCTGGATTGATTATTTTGTTTTGTGTGCTCACATTTGATTATAAAACCCTGAAAACAATTTCACTGAAAATATTTCTAGGAATCCGGTTTATCCCAACAATATCCTCTCCCATATCAAAACTCCCTAAAGTAAGCCTCTATCACCGGCGTGAATCTATTCCTACATTGCTACACAGTATACTAGTAAAAATAAAATCACATTGTAAAAGAAAATATTTTATTTACAAATTCAGTCTAGCAGTCTTTTCTTTTTACTCTTTCTTTCGGGTGTTTAGTTTATACGTTTCTTTTTGTTAACTCTTTTCTTTTGTGAAGATCCGCTGAATTTTTACAAGTTTTTTTTTCAACGATGATCATATATTAAAATAATGATATTCGAAAACAAATCTACCCCTTTTTGCAAGGAATTTTTTTCAAAGACATCCGGTGTTAAAACCGGAACTGTATTAGATTACCTGAGGGATGACAAACCAATGTTATTTTGAATAATAGGGCAGACTTTATGGATCTTTATGAGAAAGTGACATGACAATCGCTTGTACAGAGCGTGTCTAGTAGGAGTTCAATTTTTCTCAGCATTTTATTTTTAATTTTCTTATTATTTTTTCCAAACTTGGTATTGGGGTATCTGCCTTGATGTCAGACATTCATCTGCTATCTCATAAATTTTAATCAAGAAATCACTTAAGACTTTTGGTATGATTTTAGGCTAGGCGTAGCGGAAGCTTTCCAATAGGGAAAACACCCAAAATAAAAATTGCAGAAAAGACAACCTGAGATTAGATTATTCCTTTGGATGGAACTTTCATTACAACTGTTTCTGGGGATCTGCTAATCAAGTTAAGGGATTGACAGGTATATTTCTCTGATTATCCTGATGTTACAACCTTTTGTTACATATATTTCTCTGATTATCCTGATGTTACAACCTCAGAGAATGTTATTTGTACCTTTTCTTACATATCTGTTGTTAAACTGTATCTGTTGTCATAATTTTCGTATCACCAGACATTACACGAGTTTAACACACGTATGTAATATATACACCCCTCCATGCGATACACACACACCTCGACAATACATATTCCTCCTAGTGCCGTATATACACGATCATATAGACCCCCCCCCCGAAACGTAATATTTTGACTGCGACACCATTTTCTGGAAATAAGACGAGAGGGGGGGGCATTAGAAATGTTTTCGTAAATAATGACTTCATTTGTTTGTTTTTATTTCTTAGTTTAGCGTATAAAACCTTAAGCTTTTCAACTACAGAAATTAACTTTGTAATGTAAAATAGAATTAAAACAATAAAACTTCTTGCAGTATTTTGTACAGACCTGAACCAGATGTCACAACCATGAGTAAAAACTGCAGTTTGTACAATGGATAGTTGTTAATATCGAAATAGCATAGAATGCTATCATGATTGTTGACAGCCTTGGTAATAGAGAGAAGCTGTCAACAAATATTGCCATGTCAATATTTATATGGCAGTAAACTTCTTAAAAACTCTTTCGCTTTAAATGCAATCTTTTAATATTTTTTGTTGTTAACCCATTGGGTATGTTATCCAGTTATTGTGTAAAATTCTTTGTTCTTGAGTCCGAACGCTTCTATAATTATATATGATTATCATAGTAGTTCGTGTATGATTGGTTTCCTGCTGTTCTTTCCTGTGTGGCAGATATAGCAGTTGTAATAATTGTTGAGCCAACTTTTTTTCCTAAAAGCATTGTCTATCAAGCCTTAATCGCAGATAGATATTATAATCCAATCCTGATCATAGTGGGTAGATTATTATTTTAATCATTTATTAAGTTTTCCTTATCAATAAAATTCTGAGTGAATTCATCCAGAAAATATTTAGCACGCTATTTTCTGGCCTATTCTTCCAGTATTTTGCAATGGAAGTTGTTGGTGTATTTTGATCTTTTTCCTATGATAGGCTTGTTTTGTGTTTCTGTCGCATTTACAAAACGGTCTTCTCAAATATGATTGCTCAGTTTTGTGATAGAGGTTATTTGGTTTACTTTTGTTTTGTGATGTTTATAGACGATCATCAGATTCTGAGAGATCATCAGATGAGTCATGGTGCTCACAATAATTTTTTTTAATTACATTTTCACCCCAAACAAGGCACATTGCCACTTTGATGTAGAGGTCTACTATCAGGGACATTATCTACAGGGGTACTATGTGGGGAGGTGGGCAGCAAGATGTCGGTTCACGTTACGCTTAAACTTCTGCATGTCAGTACAGTTGGGAAAGCAGGAACCCGGAAGGGAATTCCGAAATCTTGCAGTTCTGGAGAAGAAACTACTGGAGTAGAAGACTCTCTTACATCTAGGGATCTCTACTGTGAAGGGGTGGGATTTAGCTGCTTGTCGAGTTTGTCGGGGGTATTTACGTCGAGGGGGTATGAGTGCTTGCAGTTCGTCGGAGCATTCACCGTTAAAGTACTTGTAGAACAGGCAGGGGGATGCTACATTTCGTCGATAGGACAGAGGCTGAGTTTTAAATGACAGTTCAGGTTGGCTACTCTCTTTTGAACCTTGTCTAGGAGCAAGAGACTAGTAGCAGATGCACCAGCCCAAATATGGCAACAATACTCCATACATGGGCAACTGGTGCCCTTATATAGGTACAGGATACTTTCGGGCGTAAGTCACTTTCAAGCACGGCAGAGAAAACCTACCTTCTTCGCGGCAGTTCTGGCTATACTCTCAATGTAATTGTTACAACTCATGTTTCCTGTGAACGTTAGGCCGAGGAGTTTAAAAGATGTACTTTCAGATAAAGAGTTTTTGGATATTTCTATTTGTGGTAGAGAATGTGTAATTATTGAAGGAAACAAGGTTAGTCTTGGCAGCATTGAATGTGGCCATCCATTTTTGTTCCCATTCCACTACAGATTGGAGGTCATCCTCTGTTTTCTCTGCCATTTCTTTAGGTATGTGTTCATTTGTTTTCCTGTCGTGTCTATAATCGCAAGATATAATTCTTGCTTATTTTATTGCGTTATGTGCGAAAGTACAAAAGCAACGATCAAAACAGACAGCAGTAAACGTAATAGATGTAAGGAAAGAAAGCCTGTGTTGCTCACCGGTTAGGAGTGGTGTACAGCAACACAGACCCGCATTTGTACGGTACTTTTAACATGGAATTTAGAGCGTCGCTATACACAATGTTATAGCCTATCAACAGATTGAGTATCTCTTGAAATCTTACAAATATTAAATTTCTATCAGTAATAGCTGTGATTAGAAATCAGTACAAAACTTATTTGTGCAGCATGCAGTGTTCGCGCCAAGCAAAGAAAACGAAGAAATAATGACCGCTGTGTTTAGTTATAGGCTAACGAACTTATGAGGAAACTAGACTTTAGGGCATTTAACATGCATATCAAAGATCTAGAGTTTTAGTAAAATGTTTGCTGGTCAAAGAAGGTAGAGTTGTTTTGGAAGGTGTGTATAGAATTTTGTTATCAAAAATTGTGAATAGAAAAATTAGTTGTGCATTGAATTAGGATATCAAGAATTCTATAGAAGGAATAGAATAGTTTATATAAAGTGTTGAAAGACAGTAGTAGTAGTAGTAGTAGTAGTAGTAGTAGTAGTAGTAGTAGTAGTAAGAAACACTAGAGGATGACTTCCAATCTCTAGTTGAATGGGGACAAAAATGGACGGTCACATTCAATGCTGCAAGACTAAGCTTGTTTCCTTCAATAATTACAAGAAACCCTCTCTACTGCCAATAGCAATGGACAAGAACACATTACCTGAAAGTACTTCGTTTAAACTCTTCGGTCTAACGCTTCCATGGAAGAAGAACTGGAATAGATACATTGAGGGCATTGCCAAGGCGGTTGCGAAAGAAGGTGGGCTCTCTCTATCGTGCTAGAAAACTACTTACACCTGAAAGTATCCCGTACCTCTATAAGGTCACCATTCGCCGATGTATGGAGTACTGTTGTCACATTTGGGCTGGTGCATCTGCTGCTAGACTCTCACTCCCTGAGAAGTTTCAAAAGAGAATCGTCAACCTGATAGGTCCTGAACTGTTATCTAGGCTTCAGCCTCTGTTCCAATCGACGAAATGTTTCATCCCTCTGCCTGTTATATAAGTACATTTATAGTGAATGCTCTTACGAAGTATACGCACTTGTACACCCCTCGACGTGAATACCCCCGACAAACCCGACAAGCAGCTAAATCCCACCCCTTCACTGTAGATATCTCTAGGTGTAAGAGAGCCTTCTACTCTAATAGTTGGTTCCCCAGCACTGCTAAGACTTTGGAACTCACTTCCGGGGTTCTGCATTCCCAACTGTACTGACATGCAGAAGTTCAAGTGTAATGTGAACAATAATCTTGCTAGTCATCCCCCTTCATAATACCCCTGCAATTTATGCCCCCGATAGTAGCCCCCTTCTTCAAAGTTGAACTGTGCTTTGTTTGAGGTGAAAATTGGATTACAAAATGTACATGAATAGAGAAGAGGTAAAATAAGGGTAAATATAATAGCAGTAGTAATAGTTGTCTTTCAAATTCTAATAATCGTCGAGGCAATCGACATTTGAAATATTTGTCAAATATTAACAATTTTAATTAAAATTTCTGGAAGCAAGAATGCATGAAATACAGAGATGGGGGAGAAATTTCAAAGAGAAAGGGTTAATACAATAACGGAAAAAAATATTGTTTTCTTTTTATTTGTGCGCAAGCTTAAATTTAAATTCTCCACACGTTTTGCTCTGACGTCTTACCCTTCCGAACCCCTCAAGCTTCAAATCATGACAATTAATGAAAAAGTTAATCACAACACGTTTTCAGAAAAAAAAGGCCTTCATCTTTTTGCGAAATATTATTTTCAAAGATGGTCTCAACTATTTCTTTGCGTGCCGTATTTTACACAAATGTCGAAAGGGGAATTGCATACTAGTGTGGCCTCTTTGCAGAGGGCGTTATATATTTTTTTTTAATTTTTGGCAAGACATTCGGTTAAGTACAAAAAATTCTGTACACAAAGTTATAACGCTGAAAGTGAACTAGGTTGTTTTGCTAAATGTGAAGGGAAACGGAAGTAACTAAACATTAAACTAAATACGAAACTATATAGAAATAATTTATTTCTTAATTTCCGTAAACACTTACAATTCTTTAAAATAATTGTACAAAATGGCGTAATGTTACCTTAAAATAAGGTAATTTCAACTTCGCTGTTAATATTCGGACTTTGTATTTATGTCCAACTGCAGTTTATTTCTTTTGGTGGAGTGATATTTGCTACTTTTTTTCTGATGAGTTAAGGGGAAAATGATTCAAATGAACGATTTTGTGATACGAAACAGTTATTGTAAAGAATTGTAAGTGTATACGAAATTAAAGGAATAAATTGTAATATGGTCAACATCATAAAATTTGGAATATATACTTTTGCCATTTATTAGTTATATGCTCTGTAATCATATTGAGTTGTTGAATTAAGGATTTGTGTATATAAAAGTGAAATATAATTGAAAAAGCATATTTCCATGGATATATATATATATACATATATATATATGTATGTATCAAATTTTAATCATTTAATGAATTTAAAAATTTATGACTTGAAATGTTTGAATTTCAAATCAAAAGATTTTTATTATTCTATGTAAGACAAAGAATACATTTGAAATATTATAACTCTTTATCCTATAGGATTTCGATGTCTACCGTCTGTTCAGAGGCGAAATTATTAGCAAATAGTTATAATGGTTTACACCTTATTTGCTAAAGCCAGTGATACATGGAAGATCACAATTAAAAGTTGGTTAAGTATATAAATGCAATAAAGTAAGAGAGGTTAATGAAAAGGATATAAAAATTCACATCCAAATTGCATGGTAATTTGATTTGAAATTCAAACATTTCACGGCAGAAATTTTTAAATTCATTGAATAATTAAAATTTGATTTATTTGCTCTTTGTGTTACATGATAAGGGCTGTCCCCTGTTCATGTAAGTATAAAAATAGAGAGATTAGTTAAAGTGAAAATAAGAGAAAGCAGAAATCGAACCCTGAACATAAGTTTTAAAGAACAATAGGTTTAAATGGAATGTCCAGTAAATTGTTAATTCGGATGAAATAAATAATAAATAAACTATTCAATTGTTAAAAGAATGTGGATAATAAAATATGGGTTAAATAAATTACATATGAAGGTTGAATTCCTTTGTGGAAACAACACAAGAAAAAATAGGTTATTGGGAAATCAATGTCGGAAACGTGCAAGTCGCGCATGTTGAAACACGTGAATTTTGCTCATGTGGCCGGGATGCATGGATTTCTCAATATAGGAAGTGAGAGTTAGTTGGTCGGGGAGACGGTCAGTGAGAAAACTCAGAGACAGGCAGACGTCTGAAGCGAGACGTCACTTCAGAAACTAAAATGTGAAACTTTGAATTCTTGATGAGGAAACCCCGACCGGTCGTGAAGAAATAAATTCATGTGTTTTGTGATAAAGCTCATCTTTGTGTTTGTGATTTCTACAAAAAGGTAAATTGTATTGTTATTATATGTCTGTGTTATAAAATGTCATTACAACAACATCTCTCTCTCTCTAAGATACAACATCATATGTAATAAGACAAGAACTCTCACTAAGACTCATATCTTTACTAATAAGAACTCACGTAACATACGCGCACAAGTGGTATCGTCTAATACTAATAATAATAACTATATAACATTTGTATATTAAGCAATTCTCATGTAGGTGCGATAGTACTTATAGAATATTACTGCCAGTAATATCTTGTAAAATGTATAATCACAGGTCTCCATACTAGTTGATTATTAGATAATTTTATTCTGAAGTATATATGTATATGTATTTGTGTGTAACAGAGCGCGTATTAGCGTGGCAGAGAATCTGTAGCAGCTCTGTTGCAAAATTACGAGTAGCAGCAGCTGTTAAAACACGTCTGAAAATTAACAAGTGTGCGTGAGCTTGCGTCATAAGAGCGGAAGAGAGAAAAATACTCCACGTGGTCGATGGAAAAGAAAGGTGCGTCTGGGGGTGATGGACGTGTGGTGGCGGCGAGAGACTTTAAAGCTAGTGTCGAGACGGAAAGATATTTTTAATCTTATTGCAAACAAATTAAATTGTAAAAAATAAAAAAGAAGCAGGCATTGTTTGGAAAGTTACGGTAGTAAATATATATATATATATATATATATATATACATATATATATATATATATATATCATCAGTGCTTAAAAAACCGGACTACAACCGCTTACATACACACACACATATATGTATATATATATATGTGTGTGTGTGTGTGTGTGTGTGTGTGTGTGTGTGTGTGTGTGACTATAATGTTCCCTACCTTCGGTTGAGCATATTGGGAATCGATATACAAACTGCAACGCTCTTTGTGTAAACAAATCGTGCAGAGGCATTTGGACGATGTCAATCATCGTTAATTCATTGCCCCAAAAAGCAGCAGCCGTATAGCGCAATAGTGAGAAGCCTTGACTCTCATTTGAGCGGTCGGATTTCGATCCTGGCGTGAGACAGTTGGCTGTCTAGCCGCACTGATGAGCTGTGAAACACCGAAAGAGTACTGTATGTGGATGAATATAATATATATATATATATATATATATATATATATATATATATATATATATATATAGTGAATGAATGACAAAAACCTATATCCCAAAGTCCATGATGCTGACAATCTTATAATTTATTCGTTTAATTCAGTTGACAATTTTTGACATTATCTGTTTCCTAGCACAAATTCAATTACTTAATTCTTATATCAATTAGTGAATCTGTCTTGCACTTTACTCATCAGAAGAAATAACAAGAATTAGCCCATCAATAGGAAATGTGACACTTTAAAAAGACAACTCTTTTCAATGGACCTGTGTCAGAAGCAAAGGCGCGTTATGGAATTCCTGGGAAAGTGCATTGAGAATGTCGCAGATTACGTAGAAATATAAAATCTGGGGCAGAATTCGTCAACATTCTGAGAAAGGTAGGGGATTTTACTTGAGGAGCGGCCCTCGTATGACACAGCTCGCTCAAGATGTACATTGTTCATCACTGTAAAAATTGCATTAGGAATTGTGGGTACAATTTAGAAAATAGAATTCTGGATTACAATGAGAAAGTATTGCACAGTGATTGTGTAAATTAGCGGTATATGGTAGCGGTCGACGCGCAAAATCGTTAAGAGCCATTACGATGCACATGTATCCACTGCTGTCGTCACTTCTATCTTTTTATCATGTGTGATATTTGCCACAAAGGCCCTTGTAAGATAAGGCTGCTCTATAGTATCCTTACTTAAAGAACTACAACATATTATCCTTAAGGTAAAACAATTCGCGTGAACGTGTCTTGTCTATTTCGCAGGTGACCCTGTAAGGAGAATCATTTGATTAGTTTCATTATAAAGATCAGTGAGAAACAATGTTCATATGAATGATTTAACATTACGTAGAAATGGTAGAAATTTGATGGAAAGACGACACGAAGACGGATGTTACAAAAATATGAGATGTTCTTTTATTCCAATTGACCGGTTAAAATGATCACATCCAGGAATTCAAAGTTGTTTCTACATGTTTAAAACGAATCTGCTTTTCTGCCATGACGTCATGTATGGCTCTCAACGTGACCCACTCACGTGGCCTAAACATACGTGGTTCGCACATGTCCCTAAACATTTCTACAGACAAAACTTCTCAATAATCTATTTTTCGACCTAACCCATTTTTCAACATATTTAAATTGCATTGTTCTTTATTTTCTCTGACCTTATTTTAATTCAGTTTTCATAAAAAAAATTGAACAATTAAAATTATTTTTCCAACAACATCTCTAAACTATTTTATGTGAAACTGAACAATGCCAAATCCCTTTCTGAATCTATTTCTGAACCTTGCTTACAAAGTTCGAATCTCGGTCTATCTAATGTTTTTCTTACAAGAAAAGGGCTCTTTTCTTGTAACATAAGAAAGTCAATCTGATTATAGGCTTATGAGCGTTCAGAGAGTATAATTAATTCTGTATCAAAAAGGTCTGGTGTGTGTAATAAGTAATACATAGACGTTGTATCAAAGTTTACAGTTGCCCAAAGGTGCTGAGTTCAATCCTGAAGAAAGGCAGTGAAAAGTAACATTCAAAACAGAGAATCAGCAACTATGTCCCTGAGCCTAACTGGAGTCCGAACACGGTACCCCCGTAATAATAATAAAGGGTTGGGTTCGATACTCCTAACAAACGGTTCCCCAGTTCGATACAAAACACCTGACGAAGGCCGGAGGGCAAAACGGCCGAAACGTTGTGACTATAATATCTAAGATGAGGAAGTCAGTTCGACAATCTCAATAAATGAAAACACCTCATTTCAAAAATACAGACAATTACTATAATTCATAGAGCATTATGTTTCTGAGTTTCTGGTATATGTATGACATTATCGATTGGCGAAAAGTTTCTTAGTAAAGGAAAACAACTCCCCGATAACCGATATCAACCGATAGGCACATGGAAACCTCAACAGTCGATATGACGTCGGCTATAACTGGCTACCATGGGTCGCTTCTTGAGTCTCCATTGCGTGCAGTATTTTATTTTTGATAACAGCAACCGTTGAGCCGCAATAGAAAGCTGGGTAGGATAAAGCGAGCAATATTTTTTATATAAAAATAAAATTATTTTTTCTAACCATGAAGGAGCATATTTAGTTAAGATATGTTGAGAGCCGACGCGTGCGGCAAAACTGCTATTCGCGTCCGTCGCGCTTCAAATCTAAGTCTCAACTCTTAAAAAATAGAATTACAATTTAATTTCCTTCTTATTCTTTAATGAAGGGAAAAGAAATGGAGTGAAAGAGAGAAAGAGACGATCGATAGAACGAGAGAGAAGGGGAGGAGAGAGAGATAGAAATATATATCTTTTCGCCAATATTTTGTGTTTTAGATTCAGATATCATTATAACTTAACTCTCACTGTGCACCGAATTCATAACAGCTGACAATTTTCGTGTGGAAAGTGTCAACCTTTAATCATGTGTAATTATTGAAATGCATGCATGCTGCCTCCTCAAAAGTACAAATCAAGTTGGGCTCAAGGTTAGAAGTAAGGTATAAGGTTTATTAATGCAAAGGCTATAGCTACCTTAAAGGGGGGGCTTTCTTATTGTGCCACATTTTGCCCCTCCCTTCTTGTGACCTTTGCACCGAAGGTCATAACATCGTCGAGTTGTTAGCACAATGATTATTTCAAAAATTCTTTTTCTCTTCTCTCAATAATTTTTCAATATTATTCACGCTTTTTCTTTGAACCATTAATTATTTGGATGATTTTTTTTTCAATATATTTTATTAATTTCTTTTTTTTTGTTTAAGAAACGTTAGTCGTCCTTTGTTGATTTTTATAGTCATATCATTTTTATTGACTTTCATATTTCTTTGTTCTTCCTCTTTCTTTTAGAATTAATAAATCATATTGTCTTGATTGGTTTCGATTATTATTATTATTATAATTATTATTATTATTATTATTATTATTATTATTATTATTATTATTTTCTTTTAAATCATTCGATACTAGTGATTTCTGGTAAAGCTTTACTTATTCTGACTTTTTCAACATGTGTGTGTGTGTGTGTGTGTGTGACAATTTCTCTTTGCTCCTGGATCGTTTTTTTTTCAAATTTCTTGGCCGTTTTCACAAGGTCTTTTTTTGTAGTCTGCTTCTTATTATTATGAGGGGGAGGGGTAAATTCGAGAATCATCTAGGTTGTGGGGTGTCCAGATATTCTTTACGAATTCTAGAAGTACAAGTTCCATAGAATGTGGCACTATTTCCTTGTGCCACTATTTCTAACACACTCTGCAGCATGGACGGGTGGTAAATTGTCCATGAGCGTTGAGATACAAAGAAATCCCTTCCCATAATTCCCTTGCAATCTTTCTGTCTCTTTCCTTCACGACCACCATGATGTGAGGACGCATATTTTATCTCTCCGTAAATGAGGGGGGCACCCCCTCCCTCAACACTAGTTAGGGTAGTTAGTTTTGAAAAGCCAATCGTCCAATTTTAATTGTAAAAATTAATTGTAATATGCATTGTAATATATATTTTGTAAAATAAAATAGTTAGTTATACCTTATGTATATTACAATTGTGTCGCGTGTCATTTTTCTTGTGTCTGCCATGAATGCCTTCATAAATGTCTGAAGTCGAAAGGCGGCCCTGAGGACAAAGAGATGAAGATTCCCACCAGAATGCCACCAGGGTGAAGAGATCATCTTGAGAAAAGAAAGGAGCCACACCCAGATCCAACATCTCAGGTATGATTTTCTTCTTACTACACAGACCCTAATGACTGGCCCATCTTTATATCTTCATGAGACCGCTTTAAGACATTTACTATAACACGTCTGTCGGTCACACCTCAGTGACCGGCTGATAGTGGTATAAATGGTGCCGTGACCAGGATATATTGTTTCCCAGCATGGAAATAATTTCGACCCTTAAACCCACGGCACAACCAAAAATAATGACCACTAGACGAATCGAATAAAAAAAATTGTCCACGGTCTTTAAAAACGGAAAAAACTATTATTTCTGGCAAAATTTTAAAAAATGGCAGACCAGTACACACGCGCACAAAAAAACGCACTCAAAAAGAAAATTCAGAACCTGAACAAAAAATTGTCTTGCACCTACAAAAAAAAAACAGTTTACAAAAGATCGATTTTAAAAAAAGAGTATTGAAAGTAACCCTTCGAAAAAGAATGTAAGAAATGTGTCCTACACAAAAAAACAGAGACAAAAAGAAATTGTCTCTAAAATATGCAATATCTCTTTCTCTCTCACGCTTTCTCTC
This sequence comes from Euprymna scolopes, assembly GCF_053919585.1. Classification (NCBI taxonomy): domain Eukaryota; kingdom Metazoa; phylum Mollusca; class Cephalopoda; order Sepiida; family Sepiolidae; genus Euprymna; species Euprymna scolopes. Next base: position 6,520,299 of record NC_136516.1, read on the forward strand.
TTTCTGTCTCTCTCAGGATATATATCGATATGTGTGTATATCTATGCATCTTGGTATTACATGAAAGAAAAAGAAAAAAAATCCTTCAAACACGAAGCTCGAAAAATAAATTTTAAAGAGAAAAAAGGAAAGAAAAAAAGGATACCTAACATTTTTTATCTGATCTTTATTTCAGGCTTATCAGAATATAGGACTTTTAAAAATGTAAGAACCTTGTGGAATGTTGATGACTTCTTCCGTTTGGATTTGAGAAAGTTTAACTCTGTTTCGGCACTGTGTCATAAACAGTTGATATATCCTTTTTCAGGTTAGGTAACAATTAACGCTGAAACATAAGGGACATTTTTTAATTGATAATGTTTTTTTATTGATGTTTTGTCTGTTTAAAAAGAAAAGAAGAAAAAAATGTTACTGGTAAAAAAAAAATTGGGGTTAGATAATATGAAAGTTTTGTGTGAGAATGGATTTTACAAAATTGTTCAAAATAAGATTGTTTTTCTATTTTGTTATTTTTTTAAAACTCGTAGAAATGTTTAATGTCTACCTGTCACTCATTTGTTTAAAACAATGACCGCGCATGTGAAAGATAAGCGAAGATGACCTCGTCAAGGTGTTTGCGTGGGTGTTAAGGAATGGGTGGTAGAACAACGCTAGCTGCCTCTCTCTCTCTTCTTCTCTCTATCTCTCTCTCATTCCCTTACCTGTTAGCGTCTGTGAGGACGAGAGAGTGACTTTTAAAATTGTTGAAGATTCTTTTTTTTGTTATTACGTAATGATGTTATGAGGGTGGTGGGGTGTGTAATGGCATCGTTCTGTCTCTATCCCCTTCTCTTCCGCCTCATTATCTTTCTCTACTCTTGGGCTTTAGTTTTTGTATAGCTAAACTCCCATGGCTGATTGCAGGAGGGCATATAATAACGAATTTATTTGGAGTTTTTTAAATTTTTCTACCAAGTTTAAAGAACAAAATTATTTATGCTTCGTTAAATTACATTAAATGATGTCTTCAATTGGTTTTTATTAAAAATAAAAACAGAGACAATTATTCAAACAGCACTTGAAGTACTTTTTTGAAATCTTCGAGTGTTTGCAAAAGCCAACTCTTACATGATTACGTTATTTTTTTAAGAGTTCTCTGAAATGTTCATAGCTTTTTTTTAAAGAAAAATTACGCTATTACATTTCGAATATTCTCTGAATTTTTAATAATTTCTAAGGAAATATTATTTGACTAACGAAAGAAATTTTCCTGAATTCTATATTATTTTTAAGGGAGAATTATTCGAGCGAATTCTTTAATTGAAGGTTTATTTGAAATTGGACCGTATGATAGGGGTCCCTGAAATATTGACTGAGGAGTATATACGTAAAATGTAATTAATTCTTGAGAAAAAAAAGATTTCCTCAGTCTGGAAAGATCTCTCTTTAATTGAAACTTTAATTTTTTCGAGCTGTGTACTATACAAAACTGGTCGTTAACTAATGTGACTCCCAGGTGTGGCGGGAGTTTATTAATTCGAAATAATCCTTGTGAGTGAGTTTAGAAAAAGAGTTGCTTTTAAATAATAAAATAATTACTTTGAAAAAAAAGTTAATTAACGTGAAAAGTTTCTGAATTCGAAATGACCTTCATGATGGTCTAAAAGAAGAAATGATTTTTAAGAATCAATTAAATAATATTAAATGTACACTGAATTTTAAAAATAATAATTACGAAATGAAAAAGTTTTGGGATGTCTCTGAATCTCATTGTGAAGGGTAAATTGATTCAAAATGAATTTTCTATGATCTTTTCGGAAGATTAATTTTAATAATGAACCAAATGTTTGGAATAATTTTTGAATTGTATTACGAAAAATGGGTCTATTCGAAGTTTATGACCTTTTGAGAAGATTGTTTTTAAAATAATAAATGAATAACGATGAACCAAAATACTTGAAATAATTTTTAAATTTTGGAATTATATTTTGATGATCTTTTGTAAATCAAGTTTTGAAAAAAATACACATACTTTTTAAATGTACCCTGAAATTTGGGAAAAAGTTAATTATGAATGTAATAACTTGTAATGCGTTTGCATTGTGTAAACAAATTCTAATTGTGACTGAGGTGCTCTGAAATGATTTTTTAAAAATGTTTTCTTGTTAAAAAAAATATATTAACACCCTATTTCATTGGTTTAATGTATACCAGGTTTCTGAATTGTTTATTTTTGGAATGTTTTCCCCTAATTGAATATTCTAACTCATGAAGGCTGAGTGCCCTTCTTAATTCTTTATATAATTGATAAATATTCCGTGGTGCATAGTTTTTATTAGTCGTTCGGCGGCAGACTCCTTGCTCTAACAGAATTAAATTGGATTAGAACCTCTGAAGACCGAGGTTTTACTAAATCCATATAGGTCGGCGTGATGAGGTCACGTAACCCCGACATTTAAAATACATTATGCTGGTTGCTGAAGAGAGCGTAAGTCCAGTAACTGAAGTGATAACTTGGGATACATATAGGTCGGCGTGATGGGGTCACGTAACTCCGACTTGGTTAAAATACATTATACTGGTTGCTGAAGGGAGCGTAAATCCAGTTACAAAAATAATGTTATGCAGACTAAATTAAAAAAAACGTATAGGTCGGCGTGATAAACTCACGTAAAATCCGGCTTATTAAAATACGTATAGGTCGGCGTGATAAACTCACGTAGAATCCGGCTTAGTGAAATACGTATAGGTCGGCGTGATGAACTCACGTAAAATCCGGCTTTGTTAAAAAAATATACTGGTTGCTTAAGAAAGTATAAATCCAGTTACTGAAATCATGATGCCATTGCCTCGATGGAGGGCGAGGGTGATTACCCTCTCTGGTATTTGAAGCAGTATACCAGTCTACCAGGAGCCTGGTGGAAAAAGATAACTTGCTTCACTGAGTTCCTGATGGAACGTAGAGCATGGGGACATTGATTGCTGACGGCCGGTTGACGCACCATTCACGGAAAATTAGGGACTTCTGAAATTTATGAATACTCATAAATTTCGGATTGCATAGGGAGGGATGTGGCACTATTTCCTTGTGCCACTGTTTCTAACACACTCTGCAGCATGGACGGGTGGTAAATTGTCCATGAGCGTAGAGATACAAAGAAATCCCTTCCCATAATTCCCTTGCAATCTTTCTGTCTCTTTCCTTCACGACCACCATGATGTGAGGATGCATATTTTATCTCTCCGTAAATGAGGGGGGACCCCCTCCCTCAACACTAGTTAGGGTAGTTAGTTTTGAAAAGCCAATCGTCCAATTTTAATTGTAAAAATTAATTGTATTATGCATTGTAATATATATTTTGTAAAATAAAATAGTTAGTTATACCTTATGTATATTACAATTGTGTCGCGTGTCATTTTTCTTGTGTCTGCCATGAATGCCTTCATAAATGTCTGAAGCCGAAAGGCGGCCCTGAGGACAAAGAGATGAAGATTCCCACCAGAATGCCACCAGGGTGAAGAGATCATCTTGAGAAAAGAAAGGAGCCACACCCAGATCCAACATCTCAGGTATTATTTTCTTCTTACTACACAGACCCTAATGACTGGCCCATCTTTATATCTTCATGAGACCGCTTTAAGACATTTACTATAACACGTCTGTCGGTCACACATCAGTGACCGGCTGATAGTGGTATAGAAAGATGAGAACATTTTTTTACGGTTCACGTGTACTTGTGGTGCGGATAGATGGGCTATACAGGAATTGCTTCTATTACAGGTTTTCTTTGTTGGACTGAGATCCAAAGCTGATGGCGTGGATTCCTTTTATGCTTGTTATAAACTGCTCTAACAGTATACGTCGATGCAGTGCATGACGGTAAATGGTATTACTACTAAGTGGGATGTTCACCCCTTTAACTATTTGGGATCGGTTCCATTGCAACCAGTCCGAACAAATTATCAACTCCTGATCGTAGTCCGGGGTGATATAACACCTTTACGAAGTTTTCGCCTCTTCATGTTAATGAGTAAAGGGACATACATTTAATGCCATTTTTTGCCCATTTTCAAGGGTAACTGTAAGGTTAGAATCACTTAGCTTTTATGGGTTTTAAACTCTTTAAAACTGATGTTTTAAGGAGCTAGACTTTTGTTCCAGTGTAGATCAGGGCCTCTATCTGTCTACCTTTATTTTAACTATACATTCCATTCCGGCGCCTTATTTGGTGGGTTTATTTCTTCCGGTCTCTCGATCTTCCCAAACCCTCTTGACCAATTTATTCTTTGTGGGCCTGTTTAGGTCTGTTTACACCGCCTTCTGGACATCCATAACCTCTGGTGTTCATCCTTCCTAGGATTATTTCTTTTTTTTTTTTGAGGATTTGTATGTCCGAGTATTTGGCTTCTGGTTAGACCAGTGGTGAGTGGGTGTCGACGGTTATCTGGCTTTTCTTTTTCCTTATGTGAAGCTATTTTATTTTTCTTCAGGTGACCATTGCCAGTTTCGTTCTAGCCTATTATAGCTGAAATGCCCTCGTTGCGATCTTGCCAAAGCACAACCACAAAACTTACCTCTTACAACATTGATCGATTTGCTGCTGTGTAATTCAGTTTAAATCTACTTGCACCCCCTTTATCCTTGATATCTGTTAACGCTATTTTAATTTAAAGCCTGTTCCTTCTTGTGACTACTTCGGATCGCTCTTAGAGCGTTTCACTTCTACCACCAGACAATAATCTTTCCCGATTTGATATGACCACAGCCAACTTGATAATGGTGGTTCTTAAAGCATGTATGAAGAATTCAGCTAAGTGCACTTGCACAGCTGGACTTTCCCTCATCTCTGCGCCCCTATAAGCTAACTTTACAAGTTTGTTCATCATACTAGCACAATCTGCAGGTACCTCCCCTCTATCTTGTTTCATACTTATTAGAGCCGGGGCAGCGTCTGCGGAATTTGAGAATTTACCGGACTGGGCTGCTATTTGATAGAGCTGATCCTTACTGGTGCAGTTCGAGTGATCATCGAAAAATTCTCCAATTTCCGATACTAGACCATCCGTAAAATCATATGCTAGGTTTACTAGTTCTGAGTCTGCTGGTTCGTAGACCCGCTCCTTCTTTTGTAGAGATGCAAGCCATGGCTTAAAGTCATACAGTTTCCCAATATAGAGTGTAGTCTTCGATCCACCTGTAAGGACTCTATTAAATAGGGATTAGTTAGTATTAGACATTTTGTCTAAATATATATTTTTTAAATAGTTGACGCTTAAACAAAAAGCTCTATGCATAAAATAATTTTTACATTTTTTAAAGCCAATAAATTTGCAGATTAGCAAAATGAGCAAAGGAAATAGTCATCTACTTTGGCTTTTCTGGAGTTTTTATGGTGTCTTCTTTTTCCTCTGTAGATGCTGCGTTGAAGTGGCTGTTCTTCAGTTGAGTTCTTTCTTGTGTTTCCCTGGATTTTGATTTGTTTAATAGCGCTTTCTTTACTTGTTTTCGTTTGTTGATTTTTTTTTCTCAGGGTGTATCTTAGTTTTCAGGCACCAATATAACGCTATCGTTTGCCGGGGGAGTTATTTTGTTGAGGCAACCAGCTCCCCGATCAAGGATATCAAACGATAGGCACACGGAAACATCAACGAGTGGATATATCGTCGGCTATAAGGCTTTTTAAAACACTAACCCTAACCCTAACGGGCTGGCATAGGTCGCGTCTTTAATCTTCATTACGTGCAGGATTTTACCGGTTTTGATAACAGGAACCGTTGGGCTGAAATTGAACGCTGCATAGGATAAAGCAAATAATTAAAAAAAATTAAAATAACATTATTTATTTCCTATAATAAAGGAGCATATTTAGATATATTTGAGAGCCGACGCGTGCGATAAAAGTGCTGTGTGCGTCCGTCTCGCATTAGATCCAAGTTTGAACTCTTAGAAATAGATTTACAATTAAATCCCTAACTTTTTCTTTATTGAAGGAGAAAGTAAAGGAGTGAAAGAGAGAAAAAGGCAGATCGATAGAAAGAGAGAGAAAGAGAGATAAAGAGAGATAAAGAAATATATATATATATTTTTTTTAATTTAAATGTCAACATAGGTTAACCTTTACTGAACCGAATTCATAAGAGTTGACAGTCTTCGTGCGCCTTTTGCCAACCTTGTAGAATGTGTAATTATTGAAATGTGTGTGCTTTTGCCTCCTCACAAGTAAAAACAAGTTGGGCACAAACTTAAAAGTTAAGTATAAGGTTTATTAATACAAACGCCCTACCTACCCTGAAAAGGAGGGGGGAGAGTTCATCATTGTGCCACATAAGGACTAATTTTGTTTATTCTTTGGACGACTGTCCTACCGTCGGGTGTTAATTTTATAACGGTACGGTCGATGTAATCTCGTACTTTTTTTAGGAGTATCTTCTCAAAGTCCAGAAAAATTACAAATAACACGCAAAATGAGAACAGTCTTTCAAAGAATTAAAATATCATAAAATTCCGAACTATATATCTTTTATTCATCCATTATATAATAATGTGTCTGCAGAACTTCCCTTCTGTACCAGATGCCACGTATAAATTCAATACATCTAGCCTATTAGTCACTATTATACTTGGCTTTCGACAACAATTACATGCACATTCAGCCGTGATATTAAAATGCTACATTCCAACCGAGGAGCATCACCATCACAATCGAAACGTCTTAAGAAGAAGGAGGTCTTAAATTACTCTCTAGATATCTAGTCCTACCAGTACTAATAGTGGACCGGGTCCGATTCTACATTTTGCAACTATATTGTGATCATACCCTCTGTAACTGACTAAGAAAAACATAGACATAACATATTCCTTCTTAATACTAAATAATTAAAGCTCCCTAATAATGCTCCGACTTTTCCAATTAGCTGAGACTGGACATTCTTATATTCCAGAATAACACTGATTCCTAGATAAACGAAAACTTCTAAAACTTTACAAAAATGGTTTCGCTCTCCACATGAGGCACTAGTGCTAAAATACAAACATTTTAACCACTGATAAACGGACACTTAAATACTGATTACCTTAATTACTGAAACTAACGTGTACAAGTAAACAACGTTACACCGATACAGATATTTACTAAAGAAAACTTCCGGATTTTATTAAATATTCTCCCTTACACGAGCGATATACTTAGTCTGTTAGTGTAAAAAATGTTATTACAATAAACAATAACACTTTAGTCACAGTCGACATTATTTTTTGACAAATTCTTTAAGACTGAGACTTTTATTTTTAACCCAGTGTGCCACTTTTTTAATTGTTTAGTCTTTGTAAATAAATATATGACAGGCAAAATTTTAAGCCGAGAGACATTTTTCTTCTTTTTTTTTTTTTTTTGCAAATTAAATTTTACAAGTGACCTCGTTTTATAATTTGAATTTTGTAACTCAATAACAATGTTACAACAGAAAATCTTAGTAAAAAGTAGAATCCATTACAAGTTTTCAAATTTTTTTTTTTTTTTTTTTTTTACATTTGGGGGATATTTTTTTTGTTAAATACGAGTCAAAACAGAAAAAAAATTCCCCTTATATTAAAAGAAAAAATATTGATTACTTTTTTTAAGATAATAATTGCCATTTGTTATAACAAGCGTTTTTGTATGTGCGTATGTCTATTTATTTTTCTTTCAAGTTAATAAAATTCTGAGTTTATATTGGAGGTTTTGCTAAAATGAAATACGATTTTGTATAATTTTAATAGTTAATTATTTCTGAACATCAATACTAATAATAATAAAACTAATATTAATTTACTGGCAGAGGATAGAGTTATACATAAGCTCCGTTTTAGATGTGGACTAAATCAAGCCCTTCCAAAATTCGGAAAATTTCTTGTCTTTAAGAATTTCTATATAAAAATAGTTACGTGTCTATTTATTCTGTTTACTTTCTGCCTTAAGAGAGAATATTTTTTAAAGGGTTTTTTTGCACATATTTTTAAGTATGAAGATATTTGACCAAAAATAGCTCGACTGAAACTTGAATAAATTTGTTTTATTGTTTATTTTATAATACGTTTAGTAAACCCGCTTATATACGATCGAAACCAGCACTACTAAATCTCCGATTCGGCTTCTGCTGATTCAAGTAACTTTACACGTTGTTTCTAAATGACAAAAAGGAGGAGCAGTCAGTCGTACATTGGTCGGCAACAATTTTGGCCGTACATTATCACCAAACGATTTTTGCTTTTTTTTCTTTTAAAACATTTTGGGGGTGGGTTAATTTTTACATTAGGTTCACCTCCACAATTTTCTTTAGAATGACGACTTTTAGACCTTTTCGGCTCTGCTGATTACGAAAATCCCATTCTAAGTGTACGGAGACAAATACTTCTAGAGATCGCTGTCTGCCAGGTTTGTGCGCACGCGGATAAAAAAAAATTCTCTCTTACTGACATTGCCAGCTCAAATTGTTTTAGCATTTGCTGGTGGATATGCTGACATCGATTATCATGGAAAAATTTGGGGGAATTACTCCCTCTTTAATGCGGTTGTATACTTCGACAGCCGTTCTTAACATGGGGATGTTATAAGTGTCTATTCCAAACGCCGTTCCTAAGATTCAGACGTTCGTCGATTCTATTGTGAAATCTGTGCTTAACATGGGTTGCTTTGGATGCTTATTCAAAACGTCATATTTTACATGACAATACTCAAAGAATGAAGTTAAAAAAGTCGTAATTATTTACACGTTAAAAAAGACAACACAAAAGTTCAATTTAATTTAATACTATTGAAGGAAGAGTTAGAAAGACAAGGAAGTCTTGAACTAAACCGGAAACAGCTAGGACTTGTACCATTTATTTCGATCACTCTAACCAGTTTATATACAGTAAGAATCTAAAACTTCTGTTTTTCTTCCTATTATTTTAATGGACTATCTTTTTAGTGTTAATCATTCATACTGATTTACGCACTATTTAATTATTTTTTCTTAGATTCAAATAGTACCTGCAGGTTATCGCCCCAAACAAGCACTGCCAGTAAATGGCAGATTATTTCATTTCGGCCAGGGCCGCCAGTGTCCGCAATTTTTTCAGGGACCGCAATGGCCACCAACAACAACCGTAGTCTACTTTTTTGCGAGGGGATGGGGCAGGCTTTAACCGGACAGCGTGGGTTAACTGGTTCTGCTAGTTTATTTATATTTATTTTTATATTCTTTTTTTATTTTATTTCATTTTGTTGTGTTGTTTAAAGGCATTTGATTCCTGGCATAAAATTTACCAAACTGTATTATTTTCCTTTTCTCTTTTTAAAACTTCAAAGTTAAAGACTAAAACATCAAGTTTACTCCACAAAACAACCGAACGAAAGACTATGAAAAAATATTTAAGGATTAAAAGAACTTAGAGCATAGAAATATCCTTCATAAATTACTAGATTTGACAGTAAGTAACTCGAGAAAGGATGACAGATATATACCCCCTCCGGCGGTTTAATGCGATACAAGTTCGACAGATGGCAAAATGAGCCAACGCTCCTTAATGGTATTGCAATAAATCTGAGTAGCCCCCTCGATATTCCCCGATGAAAGTTCCTAAGACAACTTGCTCCACCAAAAACTGGGGAGGCAAGGCCAAGGTAGGTCGACATCTTAGGTCTCTCCATAATATTTGCCACAACTCTACAACTAAAATGCCACCGAAATGGCCTAGTTTCTGTCCGAATGCTTGTTGAGGTCGAAACCTCAAATTATGTGCAACCGCAATCGCACGAAAATGGCAAATGAATCGCACCAACTGATGGCGTAATATTGTGGATATGCCGTTAAAAAACAATTTAAGAAAACAACACACTATTGAACTTTAGCGGAGGTATACAGCCTTCTGAGTGCCTATCTAATTGTCATTAACTTTTATATTTTTTTACAAAGAACGTTTTCATTTTTCTTTCTTTCAGATTTTTTGCAATTTCTTTCTATTTTTTAGTTCACGCGTTAATTAATTCATTCTTTCTATTCTTTATGGTGATTTATTTTTTCTTGATTAAAACCTTTGTTCGGTGAAGCCAAGTTTGTTCATACTTTTCATTTTATCTTTTTTATGACGAAACGAATTTAGAAGAATAAAATAAAATATATAAGAATCCTTTAAGGAAAATTAATCAAAAACGCTGCAAAAATCTACAAATTCCAACGCTGAAATCCATGAAAAAAAAATGTAAATTGAAGCAACGATAATTACGCATCTCGTTCGTTTCTCAGATTTTTTTGTTTGTTTTGCTAAGAGAAAAAGGTCCTTAACTTGCGTTACTTCTTCTCACAGGGGAGATCTAATGTCTTACAGTGTAATTACCAAGTAAATTATGATAGCGTTCAAAAAACTACTCTGCCTTTCTCACGTTCAACCAAATAATCCTTCGTGAATGAGGTAGTAATTCATCGATCTCGTTGGAAGGAATTCTTTTTAGACGTAAAGTTTACACAACAACGCCAATAAAAGAGCATTTCGAGGAAATAGACGTTTATTGAGATGTCGTTATTGTCTTTCTTCTTCCAGTGCGGGAATGCGTTCTGGCTACGGATCTTTTAGACTATTTTAACGTTCTCTTCTCGTGCGGTTCGTCTAAAGAACGCCCAACTAAATACCTACTCATCTCTTTGTCTCTTTTGAAACATGCGATCTTGCCATATCTGAAAGACTTAAAACAATAATTAGTATACTTGAACGACAGTCGCGAACAAATAACAGACATAAAAGTAGATATTCAAAAACGATGTCCTGAACAGAATTATCAGCCGCATATAATACATGTCCAGATCTTTTTAGTATCGACAGTACAGTACACATATAAAACTCTTATCCTCTTCGAAATAATATCCTCCATCTGCAATGCACTGGCTGTACCGTTTCAACAACTTCTGAAAATTCTCATGGAAGTCCTTTCTGTGTGAGCCTCAATGACCCTCGTCACAGCTTCTTGCATCTCCTCAATTGTCTCATAAGGACAGCCTTTAAGGTTTTACCTAAGGTTAGAGAGTAACTAAAAGTAACAATGCACAAGGTGTGGACTATAGGGATGATGAGAGACTGTCCTGATACCTATTTTGGCCTAATAGTCTAATCTTCTCTGCGTACCCTTGGGACAAACTTCGTACAAGTCTTCCGCATCTTTCTCGCGAATAAGTGTGTGTATAGTTCCAAAACAGTCACCAAACTATGCATTTATTGTCTCTATAGACACATGACAGTTTTTATTCATGAAAGTCTTTAATTTGCTAATAAACTTTGTTTTTGACATATGTTTTACCCTCCCACAAGTCTTATCATCCATCAGAGACTCCGTGCTTTTCTTAAATCCTTTATACACTAAAAAAAACTTATGCTCGATTCATGCAAGATGCTTTAAAACCAGTATGAAGCATTTCATACCTTACTGTGGCATTTCTATCAAGTATAAATCAAACTTTTATTGCATATCATATTTCTAAATTATCCCCTCGTCCAGATCGCAGGTTTTATAGCTCTGACAATCAAGTTTTATAAGATGTATTCCAATATCATTTGTAGATGTTCAATTCGAACCTGAAATAATAAAAAAAAAAAAATTAGCCGTTATCTTATAAGATCTACAGCAATAACACAGTGAATGTTGAAGAGTCTACAACAATTTTCAATGTCTGTACAAAGCATTTCTGGAAAAATATTGTAAGCATCGCGTGTTACCGTGATGGGTATATTTTTTGATTAAAAGTACCCTCTAATATACATGAAAGAAATACGGATATCCGCTTATCTAATCTATCGCAACAATTTTAGAAAATGAAATTCAGTCTATGATAGAATAGTGCCTTAAATAGATGATAACTTTTAATGCTACTGAAACTAAGCTTATTTCCTGTAACAATTACACGAAGCCCTTTCGACCACTGATAGCTTTGATTAATTGCATCACATTTGGTAGTAATTACTTCCAACTCTTCTGCTTAGCCATCACAGGCAACATGAACTAGAACAAATACATTGAAAATATTTCCAAGGCGGTTGCAAATAATATGAGTTCCGTTTATCGTTCTAAAAAATTACTCAAACTAGAGATGATTCTATATCTCAACAGATCTACCATTTGTCCACGCACAGAGTACTGTTGTCACATCTGGGATGGTGCATATTTTTTTTTACAAGGTGGTCACCACTTATCAAGGCCCGGAAGCCACTCAGGGATAAGGGTTATTGTAAGTACAGAACGTTAGTGTGGATATTTTAGAGTGTCTACTTATGTGGATGGTTCATTAGGAATCTGTTTACGATGGACTTGAAGACATCCAAGTTGTAGTCAGGAGGGAAGCAGGCAGACGGAACAGAGTTCCACAGGCGTGCAGTTCTAAGAAAAAAGCTTCGTTCATGGAATCTACGTTTTGATTTAGGCATAGATAAGAGTGGGGGAAATTTTTGACAGTGGATTCAGCTAGACGGGTGTTTTTCGTGAATGATTGGCGAGGGGGGCCAGAGATTGGAGTTCAGACGAATACCTGTCATGGAAATAACGATAAAGCAAAGATAGGCTTGCAACGTCTCTTCTGTGGGAGAGAGGTTGCAGGGAAGAGAAAAGGGCATCCCTCACTAAGCCACGAAGTCTATTTTGTACTCTGTCAAGGCAGGATAGGCTGTTTTTAGCAGCTCCTGCCCAGATATGGCAGCAGTATTTCCATCCTTGGACGTACTTGGCTTTTATATAGATAGAGAATTGCATCAACAGTGAGATATCTTCTGGAGCGGTAGACGGATCCCACCATCTTTCCAGTGGCCTTGGCAACAGACTTGATGTATGTGTCTCCAGTGATCACGTACTATTGCACAATCTAATACCTCTGTGTTATTCCCGCAATGTTATATCTATTCGTCGATATTGCATGTATGTTAATGGAATGTTCTCTGATTGATTTGAATTGAATTTCCTCGACATATATCTCCTCAAAACAACCGTTTCGCAACTAAATCCAACACACTTTTATGTTAAGATCACTTTATACCAGACAACTGTCTAATAGATTCTTCCCTAAAACTGTTGGACTTTGGAATTCCTTTCTTGTTTTCTGCTTCTCTGATAAAATTGAGCTGCAGACGTTTAAATCTAATGTAAACAATTATCTGGCTACATAGTCTTCTATAAACTATATTACCACTTATCAAGGCCCATAGGACACTCGAGGATGAGAGATGAAAACCCCACAGTAGTCAAATTCGGGAAAGAGGATGGAACCGCTTTAACGGGAGGATGAGTTATTCAGCGACTCCAACCTATATTAATCCTTTACGTCCAAGATGTAACATGTCTTGTTTGGAATGGGCAAGAGTAATTAAAAGTAAATACAGTTATTGAAATTCCGTAAAAACTGTATGTAGCATATTTCGAGTTCGTCAATGGTTTGGAAACTGTGAAGCTCTTTAATCTATTGATGCTGAAAAAAAAAACTTTCTTGCCTATACTAGTTGACGCTGGAATAAGCATAACATTTTCATGTTAGTACAGGAATACTAACAAATTAATTTTTAATTCATCTTTTTTATTTTTTTGTGGCACAAGAGAACAACAAAAGTTAACATACTAACTTACTTCACGTACTAATTATAAGGAGTATTTTTTTTTATTTCTTCTTGGCACGCTTCCCAATCGAGTCCACGTGATTGTATGATTTTTTTAATATATAAATTGATGTCACGTTATTTACGCACTTTCTTTGTCCACTTTCAAACGTTTCTTTTTCTACTTCGGAGTAACCATTTATCAAGACCCGATAGCCACTCGAGGATAAGGAGTAATTAAGATAAGGCAGTAGTGTAGTAATCGATAATGATGAGAATTGGGTAGAATTTGATTATTCATTGTGACGGTTAAACAAGAATTTGTTTACATTGGATTTGAAGGCTAGCATGTTGTATTCAACCGTGAAGCCGGCCAACGAAACCATATTCCACAGACGGCCAGTTTAGGAAAGATGCTTTATTCATGAAATTTGGGTTTCGATTTAGGCATAGCTAGAGAGTGATGGAAATATTATATTGTGGTTGTAGCTAGTCAGGTGTCCTTTTGACCATGGAGAAAGATTCCACCAAGACATTACGAAGATGGAGAGCAACTATCAAGCCAAATAGAACGCCGGCATGATGGGAGACTTTTGCTGGATGCTCTTGCGTGACATCCCGGAGGCAAAATCAGATCTTCTAAGAAAACACACGTTTGACTGTTTTTGGTATTTGAATTGTGTAATTGTTGTCATCAAAGTATATTGATTCAATCAGTGGTCTTTATCTATCCTCACTTATCTGTTATAAGCTGCTGCAACTCTTGAAATATGCACATTATATTCTCTGTTTATATTAAAATGAGATTATTTAAAAGCCAGAAAACTAGAGGTGATAGAGCAAAACCATTTGTAAATTTGAATTCAGCCCAAATTAGCAGAAAACATCCCCATTCTTGCCTCAGACAAAATTTATTTTTATAAATCAGTGTTATTAAAGTAGAAAGATTATTAGCATTTAAGCGTCCTCAGCAGTAGAGGTATGCGATTTTGTTGCTAAGCGGATATGTGGGAGATATATACGTCGAAGGGTCACAAATGCAATTAGTTCATCAGAGCATATTTTATTAAATAACATTGCGGTTATGAGACATAGGTAATAGTTTAGTTGACAGAGTGGGACCTATTAGATTGCAAACTTTTTTTTACCCTATCCTAGAAAGAAGAAATTGCTTAGATGTGGCAACAATACTCCATGCGTGGGCGAATGGTGACCTTGTACATAGAATACTCATAGCTGTGAGTAGCCTTCTAGCACAAGAAAAGAAATCAATTGCTTTGATGCATCCTTCGCAATGTCCGCAATATGTTTGTTCCTGTTCATAATGCCCGTGAATGTTAAGCTGAAGAGATTGAAGGAGGAATCCCCAGGCAGAGTGTTACTTGTTATAAATATGGGTGGTTGAAGAGACATCTTGTAATTGTTAAAATATAGAAGCTTGTCTAATTAGCATTAAATGTTACCATCCATTTACAGGCCCATTCCACTCCGGTCTGGAGGTCATTTTCTAACAATTCTGCCATTGTCTTAGATGTGTATGCATTCGTTCTTCCAGTGTGCATGTTATAGTGTGTTGTATAATCAGCAAATATACCCAACTCAGACATAATTTTCTGTTTGGATGTACGTCCACCAATTACTAGCTAGATTATCTTTTTGTCGAAAAAGGATCTAATTATAATTATACGTCAAGTCAATGAATATAAACTTTCGTACATCCTATTAACTTATAAATGGTTTTATTTTAAATACTTCGTATGTGTGTATATATTACATTGCGTTAACTGTTGTTAGTTTATATTATCACGAAGATGGTTTACTTTCTTTTTGGCAATTAAAACTTGAAACTAGAGTTCAGAAGTTGTTGATTAAAACTAACTTAAAAACGTTTCTAGATTTCGGAGATGAGGATTGGTTATTCGTAGTAAAGACATGTGGCGCAATGGTCTAAGTACTTAGGAGAATTAACTGTAAAAAGTGATATCATCCTAAAAGTTGAACGTTCACTCCTAAGGATAAACGACCGAAAAATACAATTACCAATTACTTAGGAACTCTATCCAGTCATGACTGACGGAACAAGAGCACACGATCCCCGTGGAGTAAAAAAATGTTTCCGCTAAAAATTCCGTCAAATTCCAGAGTTCGACAGAAACTTTCCCGAGTTCAATAAGATACACCTAAAGAAGGGCACATCGACTAAAATGTTATTAACAAATATCACACCCAAGACGAGAACAGTAGTCCGATGAATCTAAATAATATGAACACTGATTTAATACCTGAAATATTTAAAAAAAAACTCGAACATTTAATTGCCGATCGTTTCACTATTGCTTCTCTAATCTGGTTCTTGGATCTTGCCTATTGGAACTTCCTTTCATAGCAGTTGAAAAAATGGGTCTTGTGTCGCATTCGATATTCCAGTGGTGATATTGATTGTTAGGGGTGAACGTGAGTAAAAAAAAAAAAAAACTAAGGCGTACGTGTGGAATATAGGTTTTCAATGTCGGATCTGTCTACTTTCAAAGATAGAAGAGACTGATTCGAAATGTGTGTATTTCTTTTTTTTTTCATTGCACAAATGTAATAATAATGTATAGAGTCTCAGCAGTACTCGCCCACGACTGGCGTTTGCTTATTTTAGAGAAAAAACTCGCACTTGAACGTGGAATCCTACTCGATATAACAGACAATGTGAATGCCAATTTAGACTTTATCGGCGTTTGAGGCGGCTGATTAAAATTACGTTTTTATTTTTAATATTTTTTTTTTATTTCGGGAAGCGTTATCACGGGATTTCTTTGTCAATTAGAAAGAAGAGAAAAATAAAAGCACGATTGCTGCTTGGGCAAATACGCTAGAGAATCGTGAAAGAGAAACGTGGAAAGGATTTTGTGCCGGCTAAGGACAACTTTGAGAATTATGAAGTTCGCCCCCTTTTCCTCCTCTACTTTCAGCTTCAATCTATGGTCTGTCTCCGTAAAACGTTCACAACAAATACTTACTTATATAAAATAACCGCCAACAACTTTCCTCAGTCACTATATGTGCACCTAATTAAACGAATAATCTATTTCTCGAGTTGCTTGTCTGTTTAGATAATTCGCACTACCAGAGATCCACAGTGTCTGGTCTTATTTCTCTATCTATACCTTAACCCTTATCTTTGTGTGGCCTTCATTCTTTGATAAATGGTGACTGCACTAATACAAAAGCAAGTTCATTCATGCAAGTGTTTACATTATCTTGGTACCCAAGTTTTTTTTTTATAAAAGAGTTTTCCAAAATACAGGGCGAACGATAAATGTTTCGCCCTAAAGAAAACAATAACACCGCTTTATTTTAACACTTTTCTTGGGAAAATCAATTCACGTATCTTGACTATGTAGTAAATCTGATATCCAATCAATGTAGCCGCCTTCAGCCTCAATGAGAGAAGACGTAGCATACTTCTGAAGCCAAGCCTCGGTCTCTTTATACTTGTGGTCTGAAGCCGAGTTCGTCTACGACACCCGGGGGCTGGCAGCAGGGAGCGTATTGTACTAAAGAATCACCACACTCTTTAGCACGTCAAGGTACACTTTGCTGTTTTACTTAGGAAATGTGAGCTGGCATGATGTAGATCTCGGTTGAAACGACACCGAAACAAATGTTGCGTGATCGCCCTTGGGAGTGGTGGAGTTCCCCATTCGGGGAGAATTGAGACCCTTGAAACACTGAGTAAGGCCGGGCAACTATGCTGGTATTCACTGTTAAGCATCATTGGATGCTCGTGCAACGGCGTGTAACCTAGCTGAAAGGATTTATTGTGTTTCTGTAAAACAGACATATACTTTTATTGTTTGGGAAAAATGACAAGGGATGTCATTTGAAAACTAGAACGAAATATAATTTTGTTCTTGACATGACGGACTCCAACTCAAGGACTCTGACTTTTGAGTACGACGTCAGCCCAGGGGTCACACTGTCAACCCTTCTGAGCGTGTGAATAGGATTGAGTTGTGATCACAGATTATCAGACCGTGAAAGGCATCGGAACTTCCTCGGAATGACGTGCTGATCGATGTTTGGTTTAACAGACTACCCTAACCAACCCTTCCGTCGAAATGTAAGCGTATGCCCGCGCCAAAAATCTCAGATTGGAGCCGAATGTCGGGAGTAGTAAAGAGATGCCAGCCATTCGCCGCCGAAAAATAATATTCAGGGATGTTTTTTGTGTAGCAAGATCGGACCTAACAATTGTACATATGTTACACACTTTGTAAATTGCGTGAATTAATTTGATTAGATTAGAAATATTGTCTTCTTTTGGCTTACATGAAAAGCTAATTATTTTCAGCGGACGCATATCAACCCGATAAAGAGGCGTGCGACGCGGAAGAATCTTGGAAAGAACTTTTGGAGGAAAGACGATCACGAGTCTTGCGACTTGGACGGGGTCAGAGGTCACACAATAACCGTAGCCAGAAATTCAGTTGAGCTGTGTGCTCAAGTGTTGAACCGTCAGGATTTGAATTTTGAGTGATCTGATAATGGCACTGTTGTTGGATAACTTAGATTGATAAAGAGCGTGAGTTTACGGCGGCGCATCTCAAATCTCGCTCGTTAAACATTGTGTCACTTTCTGACATGATAGAATCTTCATATAACTCTTGGAATCTTTACACAACTGGCCAACTAGTAGATGGGCTTGCAACAAAAATGTAACGCGTTTTATTAAACAAAAATGGAATCATGTCGTCTTTTCCAGGGTGATTTTGGTCTCAACTTTCGTTTTATAAGTATAAAGATTGTGTCAAGGTTAGTGGTTAGGTTAAGATTAAGATTAAAATGGCGTTAAAATTGATATGAAGATAAGTTTCGTTTAAGTTCATGCATTACGTTATGTTGTACAAAATTCAGTATGAATACCACTCTGTCACGCATTGCGGAATGTTGTTAGAAATCAGTATTAAGTTATCTTCTACTATATATAAATCTCATCTCTCTGTTTAAATGTATGTTTGTATATATGTTTGTATATCTGCCTAAAACTTTCGACAATTGCGACGCATTTTACGAAATCAGTATTGTTTTTCAAGCTCGACCTTTCGGGCAACAAATATCGAAAAATTGGCTACATTCCTCCACCCTCACCTGGGCATTTTTCTACAAGGAAGGGTCCCTTTTCTCGTCCATGATTTCGAAAGTTCCCACCTCTTTTCGAGTAACTAGCTTTAATTAAAATATTTGTTACTTCCGACAGCAAAGCCGTTACGTTTTTCTTTTTCACGTCCTCCTATGCGGTACAGGTTCGAGCCTGCCTTCCTCATACAACTTTCTTTTTTTTGTTTTGCTTAATACACCCCTTCAAACACACGGGAAACGCCGGAAACTGAGGCTAGTTTCAAATAAGAATACAAACAAAACATCCGTTTCTTGATGATCTGTATATCTTTTAATTGGTATGTGAAAAAGGATTTGAACAAAAAAAAATTGGTAAGTTTTCAAAATTGAAAAATTGGTACTTGGCGGCGTCATCCGATTGTTTGGAAGCTGTTTCATTACCATTATATTATAAGAAAGAGATTTGCAAACACTTTTTAAAATTCGTGGCAAGCCGGTCTGATGGTCATCGTATAGACACAATGTCTTTAGGTTCCGGTTTCGATCGCAACTTGCGTGTTTTGTTTAGTGGCATGTTTAGATCAACATAATACTTGCATGTTAGTAAATGCTTTAAAATGAAATTGGTTCAAACCTGTTTTATGCAGCCTGTAGTGTTCGTCGGCAGGTAAAAATAAACAAAATTGCACATGCCTCTCTTCATATGTATGCGATCTTTTCACGTGATATGCAAATGAAGACATAAGATTTTAAATAAAAAAGTGATTTTTTAACGACTAGCGCAGTCTGGACATGGATGTTAAAGTAGCAAGATTTAACAGCCGAATTACGAGATTTGGAGATGCTTATTTTGACATCAGAATTATTTTTTTTTTTTTTAAGTAGAGAGTTTTGCCAGCGGAGTGCTGAATTTGGAATAATGAATGTGACAGCAGAGTGTGGGATTTGGAGCAGGGAGTTTTGCCAAAAGAGTGTCAAGTTTTTTAGTAGCAAGGTTTGACAACAATGTGACGGAATTGAGGTACTGAGTTTTGACAGCAGAATGTCAAGTTTGGGGATAGCAAGGTTTAACGGTAATCTGATGGATTTGGAGTAGTAAAATTGTACAGGAGAAATTGTTATTGGAAAGTGGAGATTAGTAAACGTGTGAATATTTAACCACATTCTGTTTATGTGTCGAGACTAATGTGGATTTTAGACACCTTTATAAAATATATCGCTGCATTACGATTTGTATACCTGAGTTATATCTTGTTTAATAAGTACATCTCCTATCCTTGTATTAGTAAAGCTTTATCACGTCTGAAAAGTTGGAATTAATCTCTTTGCTTTGAGCAATCTTTCCGGCGTGTACATACAATAACAAAAAGCTATGACTTTGATGTCCCTTTTCTTTTCGAGAGAGAGTTTAGCGTTCTTCATAATGGTTATAAATGCACTCATTTGCATTAGCGCGCTTAGTTCAAATCACGTCTTTGGAGATATTATTAATATATTTATAATTATAATTGCTGCAAACTCCTAAACAATTAATCAAATAAGTAATTAATAAAAACACTGATAACTAATAATGTTCTAACGAAGACATTTCATAAATTACAGTCTCTATTCTCAAAATATTAATTGCAATTTGTATACTGTCGTCTCTTTCTCTTTATTATAAATTAATACTCTTGTAACAAATATCCGCAAAATATTCATTTAAGTATCTGTAAAACCTCTTTAATTAAAACGTGTTCAGTTGTTTGCAATTACAGCGTAGAATAATAAAATTGGCGCCATGGAAAAGAAGACGTGCGTCTTTTTTCCGTTAGAGTAAAACCTTTTTTTTTGTTGTTTTTTTGCAAACCCTATTCTAGTTGTCCAGTTGTGTACAAATCCTTAGAGTTCTAGGAGCCTTCTATCACAATGTTCAATGAGCAAGATCAGAGATGCGCTGCTGTGCAACTCATGTTCTTTACCGATCAAAACTATGACAACAGAAATATTGCGAACGCTTTCAACATGCATCGCTCGATTGCCACGAATAACAAGAATGGACCCAGGGAGATAAAAACAAAGTTTCTGGCCACTGTTAAGTCTTTGGTGTTGTTTCAAGCGAATGCAACATCATGCAACTTCACAACTTCGCAGTAAGCTTGGAGGTCAACATCAAAAAGTGGCTGGATGGTCTGAAGAGAGTGGTGAGCTTGAGTGCAACCAAGTGGCCGTTGGATGCCCGTGGGCGTGGCAGAAAGACACGGCGCCGGTCCACAAATCTAAAGAGACCAAGGCTTGGCTACAGAAGGAGTGCTATAATTCTGTAACTACTAGCCTCTTCCTCACCGACCTTGACTTGCTAGAATGCTTCGTTTATTCATACGCCGAAATCATCACCAACATGACCTCACCAAAATCAAAGCTAGTTTGATTGCCAAGTATTCCCCGAGAATCTACCGGCGATTATGGAAAAGGCATGCTCCTAGTTTAGGACCAGTATCGAGGTGTTTATTAAGGTCGATATCTACCAGTTAGTTCTTCTTATAAATCTTTCCCCTAAATTACATTAGCCCTTTCCATTACTTTTGCAACATGCCATAGGTTGGGTGAATAAAAGTATTAGAAAAATACAAGAAAGTAAGTATCCTCTATACTGATTCTCCTTCCTGGAATCGCTGACCAAGAACGATCATGATTATCCATACTTTATTCAAGATTAATATCGCTAGTCTCTCTCTCTCTCTTTCTCTTTCTCTATCTATCTATCTATCTATATATATATATATATATATATATGTATATATATATATATATATATGTATATATACTGTTTATTGGTTTTAAAATATGTTCTTCTTCACAAATTTTCAAAACATTTAACCATATAATAATATTATAATCGTCAAAACGCCTGCAAATTCTCATTCATATATATATATATATATATATATATATATATATATATATACTTCATATATATATATATACATATATATATATATATATATATATATATATATATATATAATTGTTATTACTAACATACTAACATATTTGTTTAATTTTTTCATTAAATCATCAGAGCAGGGTGACACAATTATTAAGGGTCAGGAGATTCGAACCCGGTCACAATGCTATCTCTGATTCCATTAGCGAGGAAGAACCCTCTCTCTCTTTCTCTCTCTCTCTCTCTCTCTATATATATATATATATGTATATATATATAATTTCTTATCAAGATAACAAAAGCTGAACACTATAAAAGGGAAGCAAAAAACAGTAACGTTAAATGAGAGATGAGGAATAAAAGTTGTATATAACTTTATTATGTCATATGATCAATAGAACTGATTACAAATCTTACGAGGCAAAAATTCTTAGGCTTCACTAAAATATGTATCTTTTTCCTTTTATTTTTTTTTTTCATTTATTTTTGCATTTATTTTATAGACATTTGGAACATTTTCTTCTGTTTCGGATTTTTTTTTTTATTGGAACGTTTATTTTTTATCCACTTATATACATAATTTTGTATCCCCGTATTTTTCTTCCTCTATTATTATTGGCGTTTATTTAATGATTCCAATTATCTCATTGTAACCTATATATATATATATATATATATATATATATATATATATATATATATATATATATATATATATATTAATTTTACATACATATATACTATCCTTTCGATTCACCCCCGTATATTTTCTACTTTTAATTACTATTCGAAATAATATGATATAAATGCGGGTTCACATCAGGGATCAATCCTTGGATCTTTATTATTTCTGATATTCATAAATGACTTACCTGATAAAGTTGTCTCTGAGATGGGTATATTTGCCGACGACACCATAGGTGGGGAAAACTAATGAGCACATATCTAAGGTAATGGTCGAAACCCTAGAGAAAGATCTGTAGTAGAATGGGGTCATAAATGGATGGTAACGTTCAACGCTGCAAACACAAAGCTAGTTTCCTTTAATAATTACATGAAACCTTACCAAGCACAAATAGCTATGGCTAGAGACATTTTACCTGAAAGCACTTCGTCCAAGCTCTTTGGTTTAACGTTCACAGGAAACATGAGTTGGAATAGATACATTGAGATCATTGCTAAGGCTGCTGCAGAGAATGTGGGTTCTCTCTATTTTGTTAGGAAGTTACTTACGCCTGAAAGTATCCTGTACGTCTACAAAGCCACCATTCACCTATGTCTGAAGTACTGCTGTCACATTTGGGTTGGTGCATCTGCTACTAGTCTCTTACTCCTGGACAGAGTCCAAAAGAGAGTCGCCAACCTAATAGGTCCTGAATTGTCATCTAAACTTCAGCCCCTGTCCCATTGATGAAATGTTGCATCCCTCTGCCTGTTTTACAAGTATTTAAATAGTAACTGCTCTGACGAACTACAGGTACTTGTACCCCCTCGATGAAAATACCCCCCAACAAACCCGACAAGCAGCGAAGTCACATCCCTTTTTCCCTCCTTTTTTGGGAAAATCGACGTGATCGGTTTTTGGCCAGAAATATGACGATTAAGGGATCAAAGTTCAACGATTAAAGCTTTGAGAACTCTACTAAACCCCTCTGACAATTTTGGGTCTAATCACTTGAATTTTTAGATATAAGTTTCTCGGACATGGATCTAACTTAATAACTTATTTTAATCCCAAAACAATAAATTTTAAGGGGTCATAATAGAGGTCAAAGTTAAAAAACTGACGCTTTTTTTATCAACATACACCTTCAAATACCCGGGTAACGCCGGGCATCCATGCTAGTATATATATATATATATATATATATATATATATATATATATATATATATATATATATATATATATATATATATATATAAGCAATAATTGTACTTTTCAGACATTATTAATCTTATTATTGTCTAAAGTTCACCCAGAGACTAAGTAAGTCCAGGAGAAACTCATTAGTAGACATTATTACATTTCGTGTGAAATGACGATAATATAATCATTACTAGTTTGTCTGATCCCTTGTACCAATAAAGCCGGGAATATTTTTTCTTTGTTTTTGTTTTGATAACCTAAAACGGAGCTCAGTTTAAGATAAGCTTAAGGGGCTAATGTGATCGGGGTTAAAGTTATCTAACGGAACCATGTAGGGAACTGCGAAGTTTTTTTTCACATTACATTTAAATTTCTGGAAAAATAAGAAGATTGAAGATCCACAAACGGGGCTATGACATGTGAGCAAGAAGATTACATACAATGAGTCGGAGTAGACACTACTAATACTAATACTACTGCTGCTTCTGCTTCTACTACTATTAATGCTACTAGTAATTTTAAAAAAAAATGTGATCGATCTTAACAAAGCAGAGTGGTACTGGCGAGAGAGCTACTGTTATATGGGTCGTATTAATAGATGTTTTTTTCTATTGCATTTACATTTCTGATGCTGGTTGGGAGGGGAAACAGAACGCAGAGTGGGATTTCCAAAGCGAACCATCTTGAAGAAAGAAGATGTAAAAGCAAAAATAGTAAGACGTTTCTATTTACTTACCTCCCCATGAGGGTAGATTAAGACACAAGGTCGGTTTTTTTATGTGGGAAAATCCAGCTCACAAAACTGGCACTTTGGATAGGAACGAAAATTAAAATTACCTCAGTCATAAAGCATTTCTCCTGACCGAAGAAAGAAAAGGTGAAGTGTAGTATCGGAACAGATACTATACTTTGTTCCTAGCTAAAAGGGTTGAAGCAGTGGGGGTTTGCTACTAGTCGGACGGTTTGGAGAGGGGTTTACTGAGAAGCTAAGAGTATAATACATTCATCATAACACAATCCGATTTAATACTTGTGAAAGAATCACAAAGAATTACACCTTCAGGAATGATGAGGCGCGTTGAGCATATTAAAGAATAAAATGTTCCCCTTGACGTACATATATTCGACAAACCCTTTAGCAACACAAACACACCTCTTCACTGTTGAGGTCCCTAAATGCTAGACAGCTTTCTACTCTAAAAGTTTTGTTCCATCAAACAATTAAACTTTGGAGTTTCCTTCCTTCTACTTGCTTCCATTACTGTACCGATATGCAGAATGTTTAAATGTAATGTAAACAAACAACTTGTTAATATTCCTAAAGCATGGTCCAAAATAGTAGCCCCCATCACAGCCAAGTGGCGATATGCCTTGTCAGAGTTGAACGTGAGTAAAAAAAGGATCCCCGCGTAATCGTCGACACTCAAGATAAAAATGATTTATTTTCTTGAGTTGGCTTTCATAGAGCAGATCTAATAGATCTTGAACTATTCGAGGAGTTAGGCTTTTGGGCTATCTCCAGGATGTCACATATTAAATAAATTTAGGCGAGGTATTAATTAGAGTCTAAATTAAAATAAAACTTCCATGTTGATTTTTGATTGTGATAGTACAATTGTGTTTCATAGGGTGAAAGAAACAAATACTGAGATAATTGCTCTCTCTCTCTCTCTCTCTCTCTCTCACACACACACACACACACACATCTACTCTCTCTCTCTCACACACACACATCTACTCTCTCTCTCACACACACACACACATACATCTACTCTCTCTCTCTCACACACACACACACACATCTACTCTCTCTCTCACACACACACACACATCTACTCTCTCTCTCTCACACACACACTCACACACATCTACTCTCTCTCTCTCACACACACACACACACACATTTACTCTCTCTCACACACATACACACATCTACTCTCTCTCTCTCTCGTATTGAAATCCTATTTAAAACGGATACTAATTTCACCTACAACTTTTACTCGGTACTCTTACAGTATTTAACCAGGATCCTGGGGATTTTTCCTCAATCCTGGCTTGGGCTCGACCGGCAGTCACCGGATTAAGCCAAGCATTGTTCAAATGTTGAAACGCTAAATGGTACCAAATATATACGCTTAAATCCTCCTTCCAATAAACAACAAACGTATTCTGGGAACCAGTGTCGTATCTGAGTGTTGGAAGGTCCATAACAAAGTTGGAGGAGATTGATTCCACTAACTGACAGTGGATCATAGTCTGCATTTTGTAGAGTATGTTACGAAAACAACTACGAATTACGTTGAGAGAATGTAGAAGAAAGCAAAACGGGGGAAACATAAAGAATGTGGAACCGGGATAATCTAGGTAATAATATCTAATTGAATTTATTTGGAGACAAAATTTCGTTGGAAAAAAATGTAAGTTTTCTTGATTTTTTTTTCTGTGCCTCATAATTTACAGTTTTCATAAAAATCATTTTTTTTCTCATGAAAACAACTTCTGTTGATAAATAAAAACTTGTAATGCAAATATTCTTGGAAAACCCCTAAAATGTATGTTTTCTTGAAAAAAAAAGAACTGTATTTTCATCTAATTATACACGGTGAAAAAAAAAACATTTATCTTTTCTTACAAAAGACATTTTTGTTGAATAAACAAAAATTGCAAAGGATTACAATTTAATAAGCAATATAAAATGCAACTATTCTTGAAAAACAATATGCATATATACACACACACACACACATATATACACATATATATATATACATATATGTATTTATATATATACGTAAGCATATTTACAAATATATATACACACACACACATATATATATATATATATATATATATATATATATATATATATATATTGACCGATTTTGTTATTTGTATATTTGCATTTTATTGTATTTTCATTTTTCCGGTTTGTTTATTTTGAAATTCATCGGTAATTGCCGTTGGAGCCGGTGTCATGATTGACGGAAAATTCTGAAAAGCTGTGTCAAATACTGCAAGAATACCTTTAAGTCTTCTCCTAAAACCCTAACCCTAACCCTAACCGAACTTTAAGCTTAAGTAAACTCAATCATTAACACTTACCCTAACACTGGTCTTAAAATCCTTACCTTATAATCTTACCCAAACCCTAACTCTTACATTATTCATAAACCTGACCCAACATTAACCCTAATTAAAAATACTCACCTATTATGGAAATTATTACCATACATAGCCATAAACCTAATCCTGTTAAACTGAAAAATATTAACCTCACCGTAACTTTTAATCTCTTACTCTACGCACATCTAAACGCTAATCAAGATCCTAAACTACAACCCTAACCAACCCTATAAATTATTAAACTTCATTCAAACACTTTTGGTCGACAATCATATCATAATACTAACATTTATCCTCAAGTCGATCTTGGCTTTGATAAGTTATAATTAAATTGAAAAGTAGGACAATAAGAAAGTCTGGGATGCGAAGAAACCCCATATTCGCTTTTATGTAAACTAAGAAAAAGGCAAGGTGATAGTTATTAGCATCCGACATTTAAAAAGGAAGATATCATAAAAGTTGGCAACAAGTCGACTACTTGCTTCTTTATTCAAGGTGTCGACTTATTAAAGAGCAATTTACTTCTAGCTAATATAAATGGCCGAGCGCGGCTTTTATGGCCCTTAAATTTGTTTGGCAATAAGGACTAAATAATTGTGACATAGACACACATACGCGCATATATAAATGTATATGTGTTAAAAGGGGTGGAGTTGGCGTGGTAGCGAAAGTGTTTATAGTGGAATTGAACAAAACACTCTCATGCGTCGAATGAGAAAATAGACTTTAAATGTAGTCGCTTATAACAAAAGGGATAAAAAAAAGTGGCCGCTTACGACCAAGGAAAATTGTCAACCGATTTTAAGGACATTTATTGGTTTGGCTTCTGTCCAGACAGCTGCGTTCCTTGTAAGAGTGTTTTGCCCGCACTTATTATTTAAGTGTTGAAAATTAAACGTACCCACTTTTGTGTGATTTATATATATATATATATATGTATTAATTTACTTGATATATATATGCACTTGATATATATACACACACATATATATATATGATTATATATTTATATATATGAACATATGTATAATAATATATATATATATGTATGTATTGTGTATATAAAAATATGCATATATATAAATATACATATACACACACCCAACGAAGACATAGATTAACAAAGTGGAAATGATAAAGAGGAGAGATAGATAGGTAGAGAGAGAGAGAGGGGGGAGAGGGAGAGATAGAGCATTAGAGTAAGTGATGAAAGATAGATTACCTAGAATGTAATTTTTGAACTCCAAAAATGTATTATTTAAATATATATATAATGAGTGGAACGATAAATGTGTCGCCCCGAAGAAAAAAAATCTTACAGCTTTATTTTAAAACTTTTATTGAAAAAAATCAATTCAGGTAACTTGATTATTCGGTAGAGCTGAAATCTATTCAATATAGCCGCCTTCAGCCTCAATTCCACCTCGATACGCGTCCGGAACTATTAGCCTGACATTTCAGCAAGCACCGGCGGGAGCTCGGTGCATACGGGGAAGATGGCGGAGATGAGGTTGGTTTAGATATTGTCGGAGGTCATGTGGGAGATGTTTTCGATATATGACCAAACGAAGTTTTCCAACAGGTTATGGTCGGGAGAGTAGGGGACCAATGAGTGAAGGGCATCTGATTGCACTAGAGGATCTCCATACTCTTCTGAATATCCAGGTGCACTTTGGTGTTAACTTTCAAGCTGACTTCGAATATGTGCGGTTGGCATAATATGACTCTTACTTGAAACGACACTAAAACCATAACAGTGACTGGATACATTGGTTTCATCACAATCAGCACGTCTTTGTAATTGTGGCAGTCCAGCGAGGCATTTAGATGGTGCCGGCAATGGTCCTGTTGTCATAAGTTGAGTCGATGGAGAGAGAGTTAGTTATACAGCGGTACATCTTGCTCATGGAATATTGTGTCACTTTCAGACGTAATAGAAGGCTCCTATCGCTTTTGGGATGTGTACACTACTGACCAACTAGTAGATGCTCTGTAACTAAAAAGAAAATTGGTTTTCATCTAACGGAAATGGAATAATGTCGTGTTTTCTAGGGCGCCAATTTTATTGTTTCGCCCCATAATTGTTTTCTATATGAAGTTTAATACTTATGATAGTTTATTTTACAAGAGAGTTCCAACTTATTAAGGCACATAGGCCACTCGAGTACAAGTGGTTATTAAGTGTACGGTGGTCAATGGGGCAAAAGCGTAGTAATAATTAGTAGTAGAAATTTAATAAGTTGGATAACTGAAGGGGGGGGCTTATCAAGAACTTCTTTATGGTTAACTTTAAGACGACTATATTGTAGTTAGCTGGAAAGTAGGGGAACAGAAGAGAGTTCAAAAGGCGTGCACTTCTAGGGATTAAGATTTGTTCATGGAATCTACGTTTAAGTTGAGGCACTCATATAGAATAGGGGAAATTATTGACAGTGATTCTGGGTAGACGAGTGTTTTTCGTGAATGTTTAGCAACGGGGGCATAGATTGGAGCTCAGACGAGCAGTTGTCAGTAAAATGACGACAAAGCAGAGACTAACTAATAATTGAAAAGACCTTTTCTGTAGCTGGAGCTCTTGTGGAGTAGACCTTTTGGTCATGCCCTATCAAAGATCTTAGATATGTCAAGAGAAATTGCCCTTGAGAGGAAGCCTCCCTCGAGAGATTTGCTTATCCCACGAGATATAACCCTTAGTACATCTGCTGTAGATCTTGTAGAATGGAAACCATATTGCATGTCACGAAGAAGGCTTTTTTGCTGAGGTGTTTGAATACTTCGCTATTTAACACAAATTTCAGCAACTTAGTCATGACGCACAGGAAACTTATTAATCTATACTGAGAGGGAGATAACCGATCACCTTTAATTTAAATACGATAATACCTAATATGTAATATAAATCTATAACTATAAATATGTAAATACATAAATATTATATATTATATTATATAAAATATAATAATAAATATATTAATAAATTTAAAAAATTTTAATTTTTATTTATATTTTTTATTTGATTGTGTTTATTAAATGTATAATTATTTTTCTCGTCCAAGAATGTACTTATTTTATCGGACAAGTTGGTTTTTAAATATAAGATAAATAGATGTGAAAATTCTATTCTCTGCTCTAATCTGCAACTCGTACGTATTTTATAAAGCTTTTCGAATGCAGAACTGTATCGAGCTAAAATTATCCTTAAGAGTTATGCACTGAAGATGGACGTTTTTAGCAGAAAATTATGAATTTGCGATATTTATTTTCGTTTATATTAGATGCAAATGTTACAATTAATTAACCTTTAACTGAGATAATTGAGTATTGCAGTAATAGAACTATAAACACTTCTTCAGTGTTACCGCTTGATAAAGAACAGGCATTCTTAATGTGCATTTTTCTAATATTTTTTTTTATTGATAATAAAGTTTGCACAAATGTTTCGGTACAATGTTGGATACATGTACATCACAATTTATAAATTATTACTTTCTACAACTGGGCAATCTCACCAGCGAATTTAAAGAAAATTATTTTCAAGATTTTTCTTAGAACATGTCTTTAATATAATATGTATTTATCCATCCATTTACATCTTTCCATTGCGTATATATAATCCATCAAGCAAATATTATCAGAATATTAAAATGTATTGAACTTGCATGTGTAACGATTTTATTTTGCGTAATTTCTACATTTTTTTTTAAATTTCCTTTTCTTAATTTTTCCATAATGAATCGAATTTTTCAGTAGCATTTAAAACGCAGTTTCCCGGTAATTTAAATATTTTTCATTACTTAAATTACAATATTGATATTTAATTAAATTCTTATGACATAACTTATTAATTACATATTCTATTTTAGTGGGTTTGAGCAGAAAATGTTCTCTTATAGAAACCGTTTTTAATGTGTGTGTGTGTTTTTTAAGTTTAGTGTCATATAGGGACGGAGTTACTAAACATAGTCTCGCAGCAAATTGTTAATCATTTCTATTAAAAAGTATCCGCGTTTTTACGTATTATTAATATTTTAGTAGTATTAGTTTATTAAAACTGATCCATACATAACATTAATTATAATCGGTTTAAATATTTTATTTTTCAGCAACTCTCTCTCTCTCTCTCTCTCTCTATATATATATATATTATATATATATATATATATATATATATATATATATATATATATAGGGTGGCCCATAAAAACGGGCCCCAGCTCTAATTCGGCCAGTCCGAATGAAATGAAATTTTCGTCATAACGAGTTTATTATATCCAAAACATCACATCAAAACACTAGGGTCTTTGGCCTTTTATACTTTTTTTCTCCGTTCTACAGCATATGTTCTAGATGGCCTCTTTTGTTTTTTGGAGTCACCCTGTATATATATATATATATATATATATATATATATATATATATATATATATATATATATATATATATATATATACATATATATATATATATACATTGGATTTGCGTGTGTAATGTATATATATATATATATATTTATATATATATATATATATACATATATATATGCAAGTATTACATATGCAAGCATTTATATATATATATATATATATATATATATATATATATATATATATATATAAGGTGAGACAGGGGAGGAGTAACGAGAAAGATTAAAAAGAATGGTACAATATAGTGTTTTCATTCATTCATATATATATATATATATATATATATATATATATATATATATATATATGTATGTATGTATGTATTAATGTAGAGGTTAGAGAAGAAGAGGAGCGGAAAAATGAGAAACAAAAGAGAAAGCTGAGACGAAAGACAGAACGAGAGGGGGATGGCTAAAGTGTTAATTAGAAGTGATTACAGCCAAACAGATATATTTTGGAAAAATAAAGAATGCACATTGAATGAATAAATAATAATGGAAGAAATAGAAAATGAAAAATATTACCATAAAAATAGAAATAAAAATAATAATTTACAAGAAAATTTATAGCAAAGATAATATTAAAAAAATACATAATTATAAATATTCGAATGATCATGAAATCGATGTTTACAAAACAAAGTAATTTCGTCAGCTATATTCAAAATATTAGAAAAATAAAACTATCATTATCCCTTGAATGGGGAAGAGATTGCCAAATTTGCTGCAAAGAATGTTCGCTCTTCCTTTCGTGATTATAAATATCCTACACATACGAGTATCTAATATTCCTACCAAACCAATATTAGCTCAAACCATTGTTGTCATACCTTGCGTAGGGTATCTATTACTAGGCTCCCACTCGAAGTCAGAGTCCAAAAAAGTATCTAACCTAGTAGGTCCCGAACTATAACGAAACTCAAACTCTTACCCCTTCGCCGAAATGTTGCAACGCTTGTACCTTTTTTACAAGAATATCAATAGATTATGCTCTGGCGAATACGTAGCACTTTTGCCTTTTTTGTGTAAACTCCCGACTTACGCGACAAGTAGAAAGACCCCATCCTTAAATTTAAGATTTCCCTAGATACTCTAAAGTCTTTAATTCTGATAGCTTCTTTCCTGTAAAGCTAGACTTCGAGATAGAGAGAGAGAAATATTTATGTACGTGTCGTATGCGTTTGGCAAGTTAGGGGTTCATTTTCGAATGTTCTTAGCAACCACGATAAGTCCATTCGTTCAGTTGGCAATGAACGGTTTTTGGTCAGTTAAGAGTGAATACATATGCCAATATACGCGCATATACGCATATATACACACATAGATACATATATATATATATATATATACATACATGCACACAGCCACATACGTACATACATATATATACAAAATATACATGCAAACATACATATATGCACACTCACCCACATACACCCATATACATATATACATACACACATATATATACATATACGTATATATATACACATACAGATACATACATACATACATATATGTAGATATACAGATCTCCAGCAGGATATTGATGTACATATACATGCATCCATACATACACACACATGTCCACACATACACGCATAAACATATATATATAAACATACATATCAATAAATATACACATCCATATGCAGACATATACATATATACACAGACATGTGTATATTTATACTAAGTAAATAAAATAAAGTTAGGATAAATAAATGGGTGTACTTAATAATGGGAGGTTTGGTAGACGCATGATAAAATATGTTCCAATACACACACACACACACACACACACACACACACACACACACACACACACACACATATATATATATATATATATATATATATATATATATATATATATATATATAATATCCATTCATGTGTAATCACCTTTTTCTTTACCATATTCCCTCTGCTTCACCTTTTTTTGTTTTCAAGTAAGATCTTTGACTTACTTGTAGTTTCATCAAATACTTTTGCATGCAAACCCTCTGATGAGAAGGAAAGTATTTCTTCGAAACTTCGCGGATTAAGGACTATCCACTTTTCTAGTGTTTCCTTTTCAGATTAAATATGTTTTTAACTCATTTCAAAGTGTTTTTTAACATGTTTTATTAACTGTTTGCTCGTATATATATATATATATATATATATATATATATATATATATATATATATATATATATATATATATGAGCAGGGAGATCACTGTTGTCTGTGACTGAATTAGGATCAACAAATGTTCCATATTTGTTGTCATCGAAATCGTCAATGTTTTCATTACCTGCTCGGATGACCACGATTATGCGAAATAAGGTATCACATCCTCTACGCAGGGCATTGTCCATAGTTCATTGTAATCTACATTGCACTGTCGAAAACATACTTTTAATTTTATCAAATAACTTTTATATAAAGATTTGAATCAATGTTTAAAATGAAATGCTAATTATCACTGTAAAGTTGTGCTATAAAAAAAAACATCTATTTCAAACGCGTTTCTGTCTTATGAAAGAATCTTGTCCTAATTTTACACGCCGTAATTTCTGGACATGTTATGGCAAACTGATGCACATGTTATGCAAACTGTATCAGGTGAAAATTTTTTAACATAAATGGAATTTTTCTTCTTTGATCAGGTGTATTACTGGATGAATTTTTATAATTATGGCATTCTTATGCAAAAATCTTACTAGGAACTCTCTAAGATACATAAAGTAATTTTGTGAAATTTCAACCAAAAAGAAAACGCCCATATGTTTCATGGTGCATAGGAGACGAAAATACACACATACATACAAATGTAACGTTCCCTGATAATATATATATATATATATATATATATATATATATATATATATATATATACTCGGGTTTTTTATATTCAAAAGTAATGGACTAATGAATTCAACGAGGTTGTTAGATAGTGTTCAATAAAAGAGCTGATAATACTTGTTTATTGTTATATAAACATGCTCACATCCCGCTGCTACAGATAGCCACTTGTTTCAATCAAACAACAGATATCATCAGGCAGCGACTTGACTATTCAAAAGTTCAATGAATAAATCAGTTTATTCATTGAACTTTTGAATAGTCAAGTCGCTGCCTGATGATATCTGTTGTTTGATTGAAACAAGTGGCTATTTGTAGCAGCGGGATGTGAGCATGTTTATATTACAATAAACAAGTATATATATATATATATATATATATATATATATATATATATATGTCATGACATTTTATATAGAAATATATGTATTTTAAACTTCATACGTAAAGATATATATATATATACACGCAAAAGACACACACCTAAATTAAAGCACACACACATACAACTACACACATGCACACACAAAGACAAACACACACACACACACACACACACATATATATATATATATATATATATGTATATATATATCGTTTTATAACGCCTTGAAATATGTGTTAGTAATATTTTCATGCCTAATAGATGAGGTTCGCTGTTTTGATCGCTAGTAAAACGGCATTTTGTAATGAGAAATTATCGGGTTCATTCGATTGGAAAATAAGGTAGCGCCATGAAAATATTAATTTCTTGGTAGCTATCCGGTCGTTTCCGTGATTGAAAGATTAGACGCTGATAGAAAAAAAAAACTTTTTTTCTATCGGAGCTAAAGCAGCTTTTTAAGTGTACGAATATCAGGTAATTGGAATGCGTGGTGATTGTACTCTTTAGTGAACCCCCAAAAATATTATTGCAAATAAGCATGGTTCGACAATTTGTATTGTTTAATCTACGTTTTACCATTGGTTTATCTGATTTTTTTACGAATCCCTTCGTTAAAAGATGGTAAGACGAACGAAGCATAAGTGAAAGTAATGTTCTGGAAGTGGCAGGATTCAGAACAGGGAAAGCACCGATCGACATTCTTATTCAATTCTCACTCTCATCTTCTTAAACTATAAATCACTCGCCTCGGTGCCGGGCGTTGTCAAAGTATCGAAGGTGTGTATTGAGCAAAAAGAAAATAAGTTGTAGTAGGCAGGTAGGCTCGAACCCGTATTGCGAAGGAGGAAACGAACGTAAAACTTCTCCTCTACGGCAATGCCCGATGGCACGTTGCTACACCAAAAATTTAACGAATTGGCCTACGAAACTATTCCTCATTCGCCATACTCTTAAGTCCTCTCCACTGCCGACTACCACTTTTCAAGTATCTAGACAATTTTCCGCGTGAGAAATGCTTCTGGACCAAAAGCCATACCAAAACATTTCAGCGATTATCGATTATTTTTACGTTAGTGGCATAAGTAAACTTGTCTACGTTGGCAAAATTAGGTTTGTTTGAGCCGAGATATGTTCATATGAATTTTCAGGTAAAAAAACGTAAGACTTTTCTGTTCTACCTGATATATATATATATATATATATATATATATATATATATATATATATATATATATATATATAAGTGTATATACCGATGTAATAAAGAACAATACTGGAATCGCCTCATCATTTATGAACGTATACATATATATATATATATATATATATATATATATATATATATATATATATATATATATATGTGTGTGTGTGTGTGTGTGTGTGTGTGTGTATTTATTAAAGAAAATTAATAATTGTGAATTATAAATAAGTTTCAAAAGGACAAACAAACAAAATTTACTTGAGTGTACGTTCGTTTTGGAAAACGATGTTCAGTTTAATTAAAATCGACAATAGTTATTGACAATAATTATTGTCAAAGAATTGTAATTGGCAAAGGTTTTGTCTTGGAACATCATCTCTTTATCAGCAAAAATGTGTGTGGGGGGGTCAAGACACCAAAATAAAACCAGTATTTTTGTTGTAAGTATAGCGGATATTTCTTATTTAGTTCCATAAGTTCAGTTAGTATATTTTTGTGTATGCTATTGTATTTTTCTCCGATTTGTGAATAATTATTGTCAATTTTAATTAAAATAAACATCGTTTCCGAAAGATCGTACACCCAAGTTGATTTTGTTCTTTTTTTTTTGTTTTTTTTTAATCTGATTTATAATTCGAAATTCTTATTTTTTTTTACTCCTTAATAATATAGCTCTAGGATATATATATATATATATATATATATATATATATATATATATATATATATATATATATTTTGTGTACAGAAAGTTGTTAGTTGAGACAGGTCATTGGTACCGTCGGTTTCAAGCCCGATAATAAGGCCCGTTTAAGGTATCCTTATCGAGCTCTCTTCAGCCAATATTCGTCTATCTTAAACGGGCCTTATTATCGGGCTTGAAACCGACGGTACCAATGACCTGTCTCAACTAACAACTTTCTGTACACAAAATATAAGTACGCTCTTAAAATTTGGATTTTCCTTTTAATTGAGCACTCTGCTGGAATTCTTTTTCCAAAAAAACTAATCATATATATATATATATATATATATATATATATATATATATATATATATATATATATATATATATATATATATATAGAGAGAGAGAGAGAGAGAGAGAGAGAGTTTATTATATATCTACAGTACTATGGACAATGTTATTTATACAGGTCTTATTCTCTCTATAAAATATAGAATATATATATATGCACATATATATACACAGATATATATATAAATATATATAAATATATATACGCGTAAATATATATTTAATAACATATATATATATATTCATATGAATATACATATATATATATATATCAATATGAATATATATATGAATAAATATATATTTATATTAATATATAATGTTGTACCTATGGATACGAATTTAATCAATTGCATGATCGGCAACGGATATCAAATATCCTGTCTTACAATAATTATTTCCATTTAAGTTAAAAGAAACACGTGTAAGAAATAGAGACGAGACAAGTTTGAATTATTCTCAAATTACAATTAATTTAACATCGATAAATACAACAGTACCAACCTATAATTTTATATATGATAACAAATTTCAAGTAACACAATAAAAATTCAGTTTGTTTACCGCCTAGGCAAGTGCTACAGCACGGGATGTATGCAAGGAGGAGGGGGAAGAAGCAATGTAACCACACTCACACGCATACACAAAACATTGTAATCTAAAAGGGGTAATATTATATTCAATCATAAGCTTCACCGATGTATAAAATACTCAATCATTCGAGGATGAGCGACTAAGGAAAATGATCCTGGAGAGTGAGCAGGGGAAGGAAAGGATCTGTGATGGTGTAGCCTACGACACACAGACAGTAGCACATACAAACACATACTTTTATCTTATCAGAGAGTCGGTGACGAAAAATATTTTTGTATATGATATTATAATTAATGAGTTAGTATTTATTGTTATAGCGGCAATTAACTATTAATTAATATATTATATTCTATCCATTTCATATATTATAGTGCGTCCGCTGTCCCTCACCTGCAAAATTTTAATAAGGTATTTTAACCATTCAGATGTAGTGTTTATTATTATGCAGCTAATAATCCATTCATTATTATATTGTCCTTAATAAATAGTAGTGATTTCTAAAGTAAAAAAAATATGGCTTGAATTCCATCAGCTCCAAGAGAAATAAAAACTTATAGCTCTCTAGCCGTATTACTTACCATTTTATTTAAACAAATTTACTAATAAAAACCTATTCAAAATAATGTTTTCAATATATAACGGTATGCATGCATATGTGCAGAAATAATATGTTAAGTTGGCTTACGCCTGACAAGTTTCAATTTTTTAAATTTTGACTCCTTAGAAAATTCTTTTACCAACTAAAAACCAATTCAATTTTTACACACACACTCAAAATCCGATGAATAAAATTTGTAAGTCTTTAGACCAAAATTAAGAGAGTAGTTTAGTACAGAACATTCCTTATACAGAAAGACATACATTTTTACTTAACAAACAAACACACACAAAAACACACTCAAACACACGCACATACACACACACACACACACACACACACACACACACACATATATATATATATATATATATATATATATATATATATACTGGTCGTACAGATTGGTTTCCTAGATGTAAATCCGATGAAACCCGCGAGATTATTACTACAGAGCCAATACGCTATTAATTATTATTTCGTCCTTAAAAAATAGTACAGATTTCAAAAGTAAAAGATATGGCTTGAATTCGCTCAGCTAAAATCGATAATAAAGATACCACCAAAGTAAGAAAAACATAAAAATAACCACAAAATCCTAAAACAGAGAAGTAACGGCAAAGAGAGTACAATATTACTTCAAATCCAAGCGAAATCTTAGGCCAATAAACAACCGCCAAGTAAAAATAATAGCAATACTTTCACGCTGCTTTACCTTGACTACATGCGATGATACTTCCCTATTCTTTCTTCACCGCCATCCCACCCCTTCCTTTACCATACCTCCCTCCAAA
The DNA here is from genome assembly GCF_053919585.1 of Euprymna scolopes. Taxonomy (NCBI): domain Eukaryota; kingdom Metazoa; phylum Mollusca; class Cephalopoda; order Sepiida; family Sepiolidae; genus Euprymna; species Euprymna scolopes. The sequence continues at coordinate 6,558,780 of NC_136516.1, forward strand.
ATTAACTGCTCGCATCACGAAGAAAATACTCCACTTTCTTCCAGAGCGTAAAACACACCCTAATATCTTACAACAAAAGAATAGCATTTTTACTCTCGTTTCAATATCGCGACTTTTTTCGTCTGATGAAATGGTATCTTAGTAATTTGGATTCACTGAAACATGTATGCACATATGTAATCAATTGTGTTTGTATAAAAAAAACAGATTATATATATACCGTGTTTTAGCATAATTATTGAATTCTATCATATGACTGATATAATGTAAGACTCATGTAGTGTTATTTTAATTTTAATATTTCGAGTGATCGTTACCATACTTTATATATATAGGGAGAGAGAGAGAGCGGGGGGGAGAAGAAGAGAGATAATAAATGACAAAAAGTTATATTCAAAAATGCATGATGTTGACAATCTTATGATGTATTCCTTTAATTCAATTGACTTATGAAATTCTTGACATTATCCGTTTCGTATCGCAAAATCAATCACTTAATTATCATATCAATCAGTGAATCTATTATGCCCTTAACTCATCAGAAGTAATAGCAATAGTCAATCCCTCAAAAGGAAATGTAGTGTGATTTGAAATGATTAAAGAAGAGAAGCTGCAAATATATTTATATTTTCCATTACGCCATATTGAATTTTTATCAAACAAATCATTAAACCCAATTATTCGTACTAACAATTTCAATTAATTTATGAATCTTCTATCGAAATGTTCTATTTAATAATTGGTAGATTTAATGTTTGATGTGTGTATACATAATTATGAAAATAATATCAATAAATTGTAAACTATTTTACATGTTAGTATATACGAAACTAAATTAAGCTAAAAAAATGATTGATCCTATATATATATATATATATATATGTGTGTGTGTGTGTGTGTGTCTATATATACATTATATATAAACACACACACACACATAGAGAGAGAGACAGACAGACAGAGAGGGAGAGAGAGAGACAGAGAGAGTGAGACCAAATTTATTTAACATGACTAATTAAAAATGTAAGATATATAACAAATTGGAACCTTCTGATGGGAAAATTTAGGTACCTCCACTAGTTTAGGTACACAATTTGTATTGTTAACGAAAACAGAAGCCAATTAATATTTGAAGCAAATTATAAAAGGTAAAAATATTTAACAGATAAGGGAAAATAACAGTGAATAAGAAGGTATTATGAACAACAGTAAAAGACGGGAAACGAAAATTTATCTTTTATAAACCTAAGAGATTACGTGATGAGGTTTTAAGAACAAAAGAGACGTTTTGATAAATATTAGATTGGCGACCACATCGGAGTTTTTTTTTACATACTCACGTTCACCTCTAACAAGGAATATAGCCACTTGGACGTAAGGAGCTACTAATTAGGACTATGTCTGAGAAAGATTAACAGGATGTTGGTTCACGTTACATTTAAATTTCTGCATATCAGGGAAGTCAGGGAAGTGGGTCACAGGAAAGGGAATTCCAAATCTAGCTATTAGAGTAAATAAGAATAGAAAGTTTTTTGGTATTTAACGACCTCAACTGTGAAGGGGGTTTATTTTGTTGCTAAGCGGGTTTGTTGGGGGTAAGTACGTCGAGGGGGCACGAATGCAACGAGTCCATTTAAGGTCGTTCCATTAAAATACTTGTAAAACAGACACGGAGATGTAACCTTGCGGAAATGAGACAACGTTTTAAGCTAAGTTGATAAAGTTGGACCTATTAGAGTGAACAAGAGAGAGAGAAAAAGAGAGAGAGAGAGAGAAAGACTAGCGGTAGATGCATCAGCCCATATGTGTCAAAAATAGTCCATGCATGGGATAATGCTAGCTTTGTAGATGTGCAGGAAACTCCAAGATGTGAGTAGTTTTCTAGCACGATAGAGGAAACCCACATTATTTGCAGCAGCCGTCGCAATGTCCTCAAATGATTTTTCCAGTTAATATAGTCTGTAAATTTTAAGCTGAGGAGTTTGAATGAATAATCCTCAGGTAGGATGGTATTTGTCATGGATATCAATGGACCGAGAGATTGACAACATACGTCGTAGGAAACCATACTTGTAAATTGTTAGATTATGTCGGGCGACATCGAGTAATCTTGCTGATAGTGGATTTAGAAAAATCGACTATTATTATTAAAAGTTTAAATATTTGGAAAATGAACATTGTTATTTGTCGGTATGCAGAATTAGTTTGGTACATATTTTCCGGCTTATAGGGCGACCGTCAGATGAGACGATGTACAAAATTATAGCAAATTTTAATAAATTTATCATATATCGGTTGTATAAGACGATTGCTAAATCACGAAACCATGTTTGTTTAGCCGAGACTAGAGATTGCAACATCCGGTATCTTATGAAATATTGGTTTTTAAGCGTGATTTTAAGTATTTTAATCGTGTTTGCTTTGACGAACTCATAGCATTTTTTATTGTTCTTTTTTTGCTGTTTGTTTTTTACATAGTCACAACTTATCAAGGTCCGGAGGCCACTCGATGATAAGGGTTATTGCGTGTACAGTATCAATACGACAACATCGTAGCAATCGTAAGTAATTGAAATGGAGATTTGATTAATTGGATTACTTAAGGGGGCGGTTTACGGTTTATCAGGTATTTGTTTATGTTGGACTTGAAGACATCAAGTTGTAGTCAGGTGGGAAACAGGCAAACGGAAGAGAGTTACACAAGAAAGAAGCTTTGTTCATGGAATGTACGTTTTGATTTAGGCACAGATAAAGAATGGGGAAATTATTGACAGTGGTTTACGCTAGACGGGTGTTTTTCGTGAAAGATTGGCGAAGGGGCATAAGAGATTAAATCTCAGACGCGCACCTACCATGGAAATAACGATAAACCAAATACAGGCTAGTAACCTCTCTTCTGTGGGACCGAGGTGCAGGTAGGAGAAAGGGCATCCTCTACGAAGTCTATTTTGTACTCTGTCAAGGTAGGATAAGCTGTTTTAGCAGCTCCTTCCCAGATATGGCAGCAGTACTCCATCCTTGGACGTACTTGGCTTTTATATAGATAGAGAATTGAATCAGTAGCGAAGTATTTACTGGAGTGATAGAAGGATTCCACTGTTTTTCTGGCGACCTTAGCAATAGATTTGATGTACATGTTCCGTTTCAGATCAGGAGTAAAGGTCAATCCCAGACGCTTGTTAAAACATGGAGCCTCCCCAAGACGAAAGCCATCCATTTCAATTGTTGCCAGATAAGGATCAGAGCGTTGATAATGTAAAGATAGAAGCTTGGTTTTAGATGCACGGCCAGCTCCATTGCACCACGCGCTCAAGATCAGAGGAGAGAGAATCAGAGAGAACTTCGTCATTTACGGCCTTTGATGCGTTGCCATAGTGGGTAGTGTCATCAGCATAGATGTCAACGAGTGATTTAAGTATGTGTTTTGGGATATCATTTATGTATATCAGGAAGTGAGTTGGGCCAAGGATGGACCCCTGAGAGACTCTAGCCTTAATACTGTGGGCTTCTGATTTCTGCCCATCAACGACTACTCTTCTTAACCTATAAGAGAGAAATGATTTAATAATTTTTCGGCGTAAATATCCACGAGCAACCTGAAAAGCAACAAAATTCCACCTTTTCATTATAAAGATCTTTAGATGCGTGAAAAAAAAAAACTCTATTCTTTTGAACTTCTAGATTCTGGAAATCCCTCTCAGTCTTCTTCCTGACTGATCTTCAGAAGATTAAATGTAATTTCGCTGCTCAACTGCATATATAGTACTACTGTACATATTTCCCAGCTAGTAGTCTTTAACGTGCAGGTGATTTTTGGAGTGAATACAAGTAGCAAAAATTTACTGGACAGATGTTATAAAATAATTCCAGCCAATGTAAGCCTTTCATGGATAGACAACGCTTTCGGCTTTTTTGTTGTTATTTTGACTCTGACTGCGGTAAGCTTGGTCACTTGAAATTCAGGCGATTTTCGCTTGGGAAGAAAATGCTCTTAGCTGTAATTTTCTGTTTCCAAATCAAATATAAAATCCAATTTTTAGTTTCTAAATTGGAAACGGTTGAATTCGTTCCGATCGAGTTCTAGCAAGATTACGTTTTGTTAAACACGACAGGCTGCTTTTGCTTCTGGGCAGTTCGAACCAGTAAACACGCGTACTGCACAACGCGAGCAATAGTAATTTCATTATTTACCTTAAGCGAAGAATATGGTGTGAGTTTTAATAATGCGATTTTATCAAATATGGTTGCATTTCTTTTTTTTTTTTGCTACAAAGGAGTCACCAGTTATTAAGACCCGGACGCTACTCGAGTATAATGGTTAATGAATGTACGATGGTAGTTTAGTATTCGTTTATGGTACAGATTGTGAATCATTAGATTATATAAGGGAACGATGCAACAAGAACTTGATAAACATTGGATTTGAAGGCTACCATAATGTAATTGGGGGGGGGGGAGATCAGCTACTAAGTTTTGATGCCGGTTTGGAACTTTATCAAGGCAAGATATAGCGTGCTGAGCAGCTACTGCCCAGATGTAGCAACAATAATTCATCCTACGTCGTACTTGTCTCTTATAAAATGAAATACCTGCTGGAGCAGTAGAGTGATCCAACCATTTTTCCAGGGATCCTGGGAACAGATTTGATGTATGTGTTTCATTATACAACAGGAGTGAAGGTCATGCACAGAAGCTCGTCATGACATGGTTCTTCCCATTTTTCATTGTTTATACGGTCCCGAGCAACGCCGGGTAGCCCTGCTAGTATATATAAGAGGCGTCCATTTCGTTTGGGGGCTGAGGGAAATCAAAGCAATTAGGATGAAAAGAGAGAAGTTTAGTTTTAAATGCATTTAATTAACCAGACAACATTTCCCTAATAGCACCATTTGCTGAAGACCAGAACAAAGAGAATAAGAAAGATCTTGGTCATTGCCCTCATTTGAACTGTTTCCATAGAGTGCTGAATAGTCTGCATAAATGTCTATCGGTGATCTAAGAATGTAATCGTTCGAGGCGATGTTGGCAAAAACGTTGATTCTAGAGAATCTTAAATCATGTCCGCGCGTTCAATGTTGAAACCGCTTTTTAATTTTAACCATGAGATAAAGACGTTGCTGTCGTAAGCTGAAGTACAATAATCCGTGTTGTCAATTTTGTGGATTTCCCTAGAGATTTGGAGATTTTGTTTGCAACCTAGCCGATAAATGTTTGATCTAACGTCTGCAGGGTTTTTTTTCTACAAAACATAGAGATATTGGACAACCACAAACAGGTAATTTACTATTTCACATATAAAGAAAAGCGCTGGATGCAGTTAAATGGGCTGGTAAACAGCAAAACAAAATAAAATACATACAATAAGCAAAAGCTCAGCTAGAATTCGTCACTGTCAACTTTCTCTCTCCAGCACATGTTCCCCACCACCTCTGCCAACAAGCATTTTATTAGAAAGCTAACCCTATTTTCAATTTGCATATGTGTGTAGTGGGAGATGAGATTCCATGAAACTACACCATATAAATCCATGGCTGCCATCTTTAATTTCTCTCTCTCTCTCTCTCTCTCTCTCTCTCTCTCTCTCTCTCTCTCAGATTCCATCCGAAGGTAAGTTGTATGACCGCACACTACACACACGTGCGAGCGCTTTCTTCTTTGATTATTACATTCAACTCTACACTCCCCCATGATCTCCAGGCCACACATGTGGCATGGTGGACGTAGTCATTTGTTGCGGGCACTCCTACGAAGGGGGTTTGGCTGGGCTACTTTCTTCTTTGATTATTACATTCAAGTCTATACTGGAGAATATTTTAAACAAAACTAAACTTATTCACTTGCTAGAAAAGTAGCATTTATTGCCTTTCGTAATAATTATTTATTTCCTCTTCTTTTAGCATTTTTGTAGGTTTAAAACTCGCTATAACGACGATTATTCAAAGTACTTTTTACAGGGAGACTACCAAACATTGTATACTAAAATACGATCTGAGCACTCCCCTTAATTTCAAAGTATATATTCACTTCGTAAAAGTGTAGAAAGCTTAACAGTCTAACATTATAAAAAAATAGAAACAGCAGAAACTTATACCAAACGCAATAGAATTTTGTTATTTACTGGCATGTATACTTTTAACGTAATTAAACTACTTTTTTTTCTAATTTCAAAATCTTATGTGCGATGTTGTTTTTACTTAATTCAATAAAAAATAAACAATGACCGCTTATCGCTTAACGGGTGAAGAGACTTAATTCCTGAAAAGTTGTGAGAAATTACTTATTCTACAATAAACTCTAATTCTTGATAAGTGGTGACTGCTACGTGAATAAATGTTGGTTGGTTGTTTTTGTTTTACGGCATATCAACCTTTTTAAGGTTATTTAATGCCGAATCTAGTTATTCTGAGGAACAATTTTTAATGGAGTATATTTATTTTTTAAGTCGGATTCTATTTAACCCAAAGTTTGGATCCAACAGGTACTACCACTCCGGATCAGTAGACATGGGAGCAATGGCAATTAAAGGGTGGCTCCACACTCCTCAAGGCCCGCAAGGATATAGTTTTAGGTCATATGCAGGACTGTGAATATATGTTCGAGTTTCACTCTGAAATTTAAAGTTAGTCCTAGTCATATATATTTTTTTAAATATAATCTTTCTAGAATAAAGTCTCTAATGGTTAAGCGACAAGTAACGAGTTATTTGTTGAAAATACAGTTGAAATAAATAGAATAAGCACGAGTGAAAAACGTTATCGTCAAACAATGCTCTCTTGTATATATCTCTGTTTATATCGACTGCGCTACGGGCCCTGAAGAGCGATCAAACTTGAACTTTTTGGTTTTATAAATCCGTGTTTATTTGTTATCTGATCTTTTGTTGTGGCGAGTCCGTAGCGAAAGGTATATTATTGAATTAATTAGAATTCTTATTGAGATGCGTCATTTGTTTATTCATCCATTATTTATCCATTTATTTACTGCAAACTATTATCCTCATCTAGTAGCTGTTCCCCGACGTTTCGCCCAATTATTCCTCTGGCCTTCGCCAGTAACAACTATGGAAGACAGTAATTGATGAGTTAGGAGATTCGGCGTTCTTATCTCGTCGCACTTAACGACCTGACGAAGGCCAGAGGAGTAGTTTGCTGAAACGTCGTGAAACACCAGCTAAAGAAAGATGAGGATAATAGTCCGCAATAAATAAATGAATAAATAATCTACTGAACATCTCAAGAAGAATTCCAATGAATTCAATTACTTTAGTAGATTGTTGGGATTGAGGAAAAATAAATGGTAATTAGAGGAAGACGCAGTCTGCAAGGGTTTGCAGACTCCACCATAGTACAACTAATGGAAAGAAAAGAAAAAGAACAAAAATTACGATCACGCCCCCCGTACAAAGGTACGTATATCTATACATAAGCACACTCAAATGCACACATGAATACAAGAATTAGAGCGCATATTGACGTAAGATCATAGATGTCCATGTCTTCCTAAACACAGAAGATAAATACATGCACACATTCGTAAGTATTCTGGAAGAGGCCGCGGGTGGGGGGATGGCCAGCAGATCAATAGGGAGAGATAAAAGGGTACGGAATATATAAATTAATGGAGTTACATGAGGTACTGAGGAAGTTAAAGGGAGAAAATCTGGAATTGATGTAAAAGAGATTTTAACGGGATTATTTAAAGTTAAGTAATCTCAAATAATAAAAAATAGGGTTTCCTTTGAAGTATGTATATATCAACATGTTTAACCATTCATAAACTTCATTTTACATCTCAATGAATGCATTGACGATGATACTTACGGGATTTAAAGGCGGACGATTAAAAGATATATCTGCCTTACTTAAAAAATGCTAGTTTTATTTTTGGTATCATTAAACCCTCAGACACACTTTTTGGAGATGAGGAGGCTTTGTTTTATTAAAATCAAATGATAAAATTATTGTCCAAGACTTATTGCCCATCTCAATAAAAACATCGTCTCTGAAACTATCGTACAATTTATTAGTTTTGTTTTTTCTTCCTTGTGAAACCGATTTTTTATTTTTTATTTTAATTATAAATTATCAATAATTTTAATCAATATATATATATATATATATATATATATATATATATATATATATATATATACTAGGTGTACCCGGCCTCGCGTTGCTGTGGCTCAGCTTGTTAAAATGGAACATATTCCTCAAGAAAAATTGCATTTTGTTCGTTTATTTACTTTTATTATTTTTTGCAATTTTTTTAATCAATAAAAGTTGTTACTTTTTTCCACAAAAAAAGATTAATTTTTTGCCATAAATTGTTAGGTGAATATATTTTCAGGTAAACTTGCACTTTTTTTTTTAAAGAAATCTGTCAGTAAACGTTTCTCTTTGAAAACGGATTTTTTTATTATAAAAAGAACAGATGAATGCTTTATATGAACACTGTAAATAGTTATGTGAATGTAGAAAAAAGTTTGATTTTTTTTCAAGAGAATGTACAAATTATTTTTTTAACAGATGTTCAGAAAATAAACAGAAAAAATACTTCCATCATTAATTATGCAGAAAAATTAATAAAATGTTGATTTAGTGTTTCAACATTATGCTTATAAATTACGATAAAACTTGCTGAGTATGCGCTGTTTTACAGTTGTTGTAAAAATGAAACGGAAAGTTCAATTTCGCTCCGTTTTAATCTTTCTTATTTTTTTAATTGTGCCCCCCAAACCAACATAATCAAAACAGTAACATTCAACAAGTGTACTTTATGTATATAAAACACAAAATATAAAAAAAAGTTAATAACGAACGGGAAATAATTCCATTTTTAAACCAAAAAGTCAGTTTATTATATATCTTTTTGTTATTTTTTACCAGTCCAGCTTACCATTCACATTGGAAATGTCGACATTTATAGGTTGTCGGGTACGTTTACAACGAATAAACACTCCAATCTAGTAGATGTATCAGAATTTTTGTAGGAATTTTTGACACCCCAAACACGAAACTGCGAATAAAATATAAAAAACTCGTAATTTCTCGTTTAAAAGTGGGTTGTTTATTTTCTTTATGGATTATACTTTCAAAATAAACTATTAAAATTGTTTTAAAAGTAATAGAAATATTTTTTATATTTTTTAAAAAGAAGTAATGAATTTTACGAACTCAATATTGTTCAATTTTTAAATTGTAAAAATCTATCAAAGTTTTTCTTTTGATTCTAATTTTACGATATTTTCAGGATCAATGTGAAATTTTATGCACTTTCCAATAAACCAAATATAATATTTTAGACAAACGGTTTTTTTAATTCACGCCCCCCCCATTTTCAAGTGTCTATTAAAAAGTAAATAATTAATTTACTCACCAAGTGTCTATTAAAAAGTAAATAATTAATTTACTCATAAATTGAAAAGAAAAAGTCAATAAATAATATATATTTAAATTTAAAACAAAAAAAAACGTACTGTTTTTAGAAATTTACCTGTAAAGTTCGAAGTTTTTTTAAAACCACGTTGTTTGTTTTTTCTTTTGTTTTTTTAATGAAGCCTTGGTCTTTGCTCCTTTAATTGAAAAAAAAATTAGGGCTTGGATTACATTTTTCGAGGAGTTATAAGCTTGGAAAAACAGGGGGGCGAATAATTAACGCCTCCCATTTTGAAATGTCTATTAAAAAGTAAATAATTAATTTACTCACCAAAGTGTTATATATCACAAATTGAAGAGAATAGGTCAATAAATAATATATTCAAACTTAAAACAAACAAAAGTAGTTTTTTTTTAGAAATTTACCTGTAAAGTCCGAAGATTAAAACCTTTTAAAAAAAACACGTTGTTTGTTTTTTGTTTTCTTTTTGGTGAAACCTTGGCCCTTGCTCCTTTAATTGAAAAAAAATTAGGGCTTGATTTACAATTTTCGAGGAGTTATAAGCTGGAAAGAAGGGGTGGAATTATTCACTATTTTTCACGAAATTTTTGACATACCTACCAATCTACCCATGTAAGAACGGCTTTCAGAATAGACACCCCTAACCTTGCCAGCATACCCGAAAAGCTATAAAAGTTGACGTGTCGAATGTGAACGATGAGTTGGACGTAATGTAAAAATGTACCGAATTTAAAAGGGAACGAAATTCAAATTTCCGTTCCATTTTTACAACAACCGTAAAGCAGAGCATTCTATGCGAATTTTACATAACTTACTCTATTAATGCTATTTTTTAAGCACAAAAAATATTTAGGTTTGGCTATAAATTTCTAAACTCATTTCTCCCTAAATAATTTAGTTGACTGAAATAGGAACCTAATTGAATCTTTAATTTCCTGAATAGTATGTGAGATAATCATTTTTCTTCGAGTTCTATCGGATTCATTAATACGGAGTTTAGGGACTTTTTTCGTAATGTTCCTGAAAAATTATTTTTTATTGTTACAAATTACGATGCTTTATTTATATAAAAAAAGCAAAAATAAATTCTTGCGTTTTTTATTTACTACTGAAAACCATAACTTTAGTAAGGGTATTTTTTGTTTAAACAAAATAAAACATTTTCACTAAGAGTTAAGTAAAAATAATTAGTTCATTCTATTTTGCGATCATTATTTGATAAATACTGAAATTTTCATTAAAATTGGTTAATATCCTGATTTTTGGTGAATTTTAAAGTAAAGGGAGGAGTCAAAATGTTTATACACTTTGAGCGTCCGCATTCATTTTGTCTGGACCTACCATTTTTCAATGAATATTTGATAGGAAAGCGACGACGTGTGGTTAATTAAAATTAAATTTCAATCGCATGGTTACATTATCAATAATCATGTGATGAAACCCATTGAAAATTTACCGATATTGTAAACACATTCTGTGTGGTGGTGAGACCAAAATATCCTTTACATGCAGTGTTGGCAACTGAGATTTAAAAAAAACCGCGAGATCAGGAGGTAGAAATGTCCAGAAAATCGCTAGATTTTTAACTTTTATCGTCTGAAATTTTCGAAAATCGCTAATTCACCCCCCTCCCAAAAAAAAACTCCATATTTTAACTTCCTACCATAAAAAATTATAAATATAGTATATTCAATATATAAAGTATTCCGTGTTTTCTCACTATATGTTTCTGGAATTATATTGAAGCGGTTAGCTCCCCAGAAGGCTTACATATTTTATCAGCTAGTTTTACCTGTTTTCTCAGAGAGGGTATTTTTTTGGGCAA
>NC_136516.1:6575000-6585000 GCF_053919585.1 Euprymna scolopes
ATATTGGGAATTCTCTTTCTTTATGACGTCAAAGCGTGCCCTTCCGTGTTATCCACTCACGCCGATTTCACCTATGTATGTCCAAACACGCTTTTGACACTTTATTTCCTTTTGATGGATTGATTGTTGCTATGTCTTCTGCTGTGCAAAATAGATTCACTAATTGATATAATAATTAAGTAACTGATTTTCTGCTACAAAATTGATTTTCTGCTACTGTCAAGAATTATAAAATTTCACCTGAATTAAATGGATAAATGATAAGATGGTCAACATCATGAACCTGTGAATATAGACTTTTGTCATTCACTCACTATATTGCTCTGTAATTATATTGAATGTTTTAAATAAGGATTGGTATATATTCTTTCTTTGTCTATGACGTCAACGGTGTAGTCAACAAGATGAATCCCTCACGTGTTCAATTATCTGAATGTTGTTTCTGTCAAACTTCGAGTGTAAATATGGTATTTTGGTGACTAATCGATAATAATCTTATTAATCGCTTACTGTGCATCGCACGGATACCATAACACTTAGTTCGCTTCACTGTCTTATAACAAACGCCCATACAAAAAGTCAGCGGGATCAGCTCGTATGTTACGAGAAAAAAATAATATGAACACACGGATAAGAGACATGCTAAGATAAGTATGCCGTAGGCTTGAACGTGCCTAATTAATATAAATGATATTTAAAAATCAGCTTTATTTATCTGTTAACATGGAATTTTAAGTTTAATTATTGCAAAGGACGCACAAAAAATAATATATGATTATTAAATTTATACGTTTAAAGAGACGGGACGACGGACAGAGCTTCTACTAATAAGGCAGAGACGCTTCTATAAAAAAGAACGATCCTAACACGAGCAATTCGGGACAATGGGAGGGGGGTTTACTTGGTACTGATTTTTGTTTATTATCTGCCCTATTTTCTGTTACGTTTACTGTGCTCCAGGTGACAACAATTCTCTATCCTTATTAGCATCTATGAAACACGTTTTCTTACACCTGAGACAGTTTATTTCGCCTGCCATCTAAACGAATATACATGCATACAAACACACACATATATGTGTGTGTGTGTGTGTGCGTGCGGTCGTGGGTGCGTGTATATCTGTATGTGGTTATAATTGATGAGTATCAAATTTGCGGATTTTTGGGTTTTTACACATCCTAAGAGTGGTTTATGCTTGTCCAAAAAAAGTCAATAATATCTATTTATCCGTCTATCTACATTTTTATCAAGGTAGCTATACCTACATTATATATATATATATATATATATATATATATATGATGCACCTCAAGTGCCCTTGAAAGCCAAATAAATACGCAATTTTACGAAAAATGTGAAAGTTATTAATTAAATATATTTTGGAAACTCAATCCTCAGTAATTTCTTTGTTTCTTTCCTTTTCTCTTCTTTTTTCTTGTCATATTGTAAAGTTGGAGAAAAATGTCAGTAGTAAAGTTCCGCAAGTTGTCTCTAAGCGGTTGTATTTTGAAATGTCTGTAACCGTGCGTTTGGCAATGTGAGTTCCGTTATAGAAGCGTTAATTTAATTTAAAATCCGCATCAAGTGTGCTTGAAAGCCAAAGTAAAACGTAATTTTACAAAAATAAACGAATATTTAAATTGTTTGAAATTTATAATTTAAATATATTTTAGATTAAAACTCACCGTAAAGAGATAGAAATTAATATATATATATATATATATATAGAGAGAGAGAGAGAGAAAGAGAGAGAGGAGAATGTGAGAGATTGTATAATGATTTTCACAGCCAAACCACGTCGCAGCTCTCAAAAGCTATTACAGCTAGCAAACCGAAACTCCAACATTCGAGTTTTGCCCTCATTTGGGCTCATCAGTAAGAAATATCCGAACCTGGAATTCGAAACCCGGGCCTGTTGCATGCGAGGCTATCACTCTGCCAACTAAGCAAACGCCCTGCACGCAAGGAAGTTTATTAATTATCCCAGATCAAGCAAACCGCAGGGAAATCCGACTGTGGAATTGACATACTCCGTCTCGACAAAGAACGTGGTCATCCAACCAGCTATAACCCAAGCAAATGTCTTATAAGTAGAAGATTAAACTCGCTATGGCGATGCCATACTAGCGAGCAATTAGTAATAGAATTTTCAGAATGTGATAGATGATAAAATTATTTCCATAACCATTGTTGTTTGGATGGGGAAATTATTATGTAATCTCTCACATTCTAAAAATCCAATAACTAATTGCTACTATTGATATGTATGAGGGCGAAACTCCAGTCTTGGACTTCCGGTTTGTTGGCTGTCATGGCATTTGTGAGCTGCGACGTTGTTTGGCTGTGGAAATAATTATATATATATATATATATATATATATATATATATATATATGTATATATATATATAGAGAGAGAGAGGGAGATAGATAGATAGATAGATAGATAGATAGATAAACTTCCTTCCCATATGCACAAGTGGTACATCCTTTACCTGAATTGTAAGTGCGGATTGAAACAATCATAGTAAAGGGAGACAATTAAAGCCTATTTCGGTTTATTACAGCGGGCATACTTAGAATGCTGTCATAAACTGTTTTTGATGATGGTATCAGACGTAATTTCACATCTCACATTCAATTTGACAGCAAAATCAAAATACTAGCAAAAGTTGTTCTACCATTAAAAGAGCTATGCCAAGAATATGATAATTTTATATAGTTACATATATATATATATATATATATATACATATATATATGCGCGCGCGTGTGTGTGTAATGTGTGTATGTGTAGATTTGTGTACGTATTTGTGAAAATACGCCAAAATCACGTTAAAAATCATGTCAAAAAACTTTGCAAAAGAGTTAAAAACATATTTAATCTGAAAAGGCAACACTTCATGAGTGGATAGCCTTTAATCCGCAGAGTTTCAAAGAAATACTTTCCTTCTCATCAGAGGGTGGGAATTAGGAAAATGCGGGATCGGATTTGTCATACAAAAGTATTTGATGAAACTGAGAGTAAGTCAAAGATCTTACTTGATAACAAAAAGTGAAGCAGATGGAATATGGTAAAGACAAAGGTAACTACACGTGAATGGATAGTCTGGTGAAAGGTAAAGTATCTAATGACGGTCAACTCCAAAAATATAAATTCAAGAAAGTTAATTGAATTTCCATTCGCACAAGTAAAATCCAAGGAAATCATGTAATTAGAAGATGTTCCAAAATAATCCAAAAGGACGAAATCCATTGACTAATTCACAAATATGCACAAGGAAAATGGGGAAAAAAATCCAATAATATTAATAAAAGAAAAATAAGATATTCGTTTTACACGGCTACCGAGACGAAATGTAATTAAGAAATAAGAAATAGTATTATAAGCTTTGGATCATTTTGGTAAATTTAATTGTAATTTTTATTATATATATATATATATATATATATATATATATATACTAGCTGTACCCTGCCACGCGTTGCTGTGGCTCAAGTTGGCGCAATGGAAAAAGTTCCAAAATGAGAAAAAGCATGTTTCTTACAGGTTTAATTTTCCATTTTGCATGGGTACACAGTTTTTGTTGTTCCATTTTCTTAGCTGATATAGAGAATTTCTGGTTTGGTGACTCTTGAATACGTAACATAAATTATCCATGTGAAAAAACAAAGCTTGGATTGGTTTATATTTCACAACATGATAATTAGTACACCAAATTTCAGTTGCAATACATGCGGTGGCATCCCTGGCAAATATAGCTCTTGGATAATTAACCACTTTATCTGCTTTCACAACAGTGTCGATGGATTTGTATTTGACTACCTCACTTGGAATTTTACATTGAATAATAGCGTTAAGTTCATGGGCGTCTTTGTATTGACCTGCAAGAATATCTCATTCACTCAGTCAAGTGGGATTCTTATAATTTGAATATCTGCAAGAACCTTTTAAACTAACTGTTCTTTTGATGAAATAAAATTACAGAAATTACAGAAATTAAAAGTCAAAGAATTTTGCCCTTAACTCTGATCAGCTGGCACTTTTTCGTACCCAATTTCCCACAAATGATGCAAAAATTTTGTTCGGATCGAACAGTCTGCAACTGGACATGCATATTTTGAGTTAAGTTTAATGGCTTTCACATGGAACAAAAAAGTAGAGTATTTGAGGCAAGCATTTATTTCATCTGCTGATGTTGATTGAAGAATAACAGGTAACATTTGTCTGAAATCTTCTGCAAGCAATGTTACTGCATTCCCAAATGGTCTGACATTGCCACGCAAATCTTGCAAGGATCGACCAAGAGCCTCAAGTGATTTTTTGCGTACCATTGTGCATTCATCCTAAACAATAAATTTGCATTTCTGCAATATTCTCCCCCATATTGGATATTTTGGAGATGTCGAAGATGAGATTTTTGAAAAATTGAATGTTTTAAAGTAGAATACATAATTCTTCTACTTGGTAGCAAGGTCGCAAGTATTCCTCATGCAGCAAAGGCATGTCATTTTGTTACCAAATGGCTACCAAAATCAATTTAATTAGAAAGGTTTTACCAGTTACTTCTGGTGCTGTTCAAGGTAGCAGTAATTTCCAAATAACTTCTATTCTCACAGTCAGTAAATTAGGTGACTAAAATAGGATTTATCCATGTTTTGACAATGCCTTATTCACTGTAATAAATTTAAGAGACTAAAATAGGATGAGGAATTAGAGATGGACAGATAGAGAGAAATATATATAGATAGAAAAAAGAAATTAAAATGAAAATAGAGAAAGAGAAGGAGATAGAGAGATAAAGGGATTGATAGATAAAGAGAGAGGGGGAGAGTTAGAAACAGAGAGGGATGAGACAAAGGAAAGGAGAGAGATAGAGGGAGTTAGAGAGAGAAAGGGGCTCAAAGAGAGATGGGAGGGTGATATAGAGAGAAAGATAGATTGAGAGAGGGAAAGGGAGAGATGGATAGAGAGAGATATTAAGAGAGGAAGAGAGAAGGGGAGAGAAACAGGTGAACTATACTTCACCGTTTTTTTCCTCGTTCAGTAGAGAATAAATCTTTCGAGACTGAGGCAATTTTAATTTTTTGTTACTATCCAGAGTAACCCTTTTTTTGTGCGGAGGGGGGCTACAGTTTCAACGCCTTAGAAACCGACCGGGTTATCTGTACTTTCACCTAACAAATTAATAAAAGAAAAAGATTTTGTAAAATTTGAATTTAACATGAAAATACTATTTTATAAAATAGCACGATAACATAAGTGCATAAGTGCCACTTTATGTACTCCTTTGGCGTTGAGTTCCATGGCGACCAGCATAATTATTTAATGGTCGCTCCCTTAGACACCCCAGTCAAGGCTAATGCATGCGCACGTAACATTTTTTATTTATTGAGGTTGGCTTAGTAACTAAACGATTTATTGATAATTTCGTAACCCTTAA
This sequence comes from Euprymna scolopes, assembly GCF_053919585.1. Lineage (NCBI taxonomy): Eukaryota > Metazoa > Mollusca > Cephalopoda > Sepiida > Sepiolidae > Euprymna > Euprymna scolopes. The sequence continues at coordinate 6,580,444 of NC_136516.1, forward strand.
ACGCATGCCGGAAGATTTAAATTGGTTCATTATTGTTGTAATGAAAAAAAAGTTTCATTCAACACAAAACCAAAAACACATATCAATGATAAATGATTTATTATTCTATTCATTGAAATTTAATAATTTTTAGATAAAAAAGTAAAAAAAAAAGTTAATAAAAAAATAGTTGCTTATGTGCGCATGTAAAAATGTTTGTAAAGTGAGAAATCATTTTAATCATTTAAAAAAACTTGTCTAATTTTTTTGTTTTATTTTTAGATTAGGTCCACTTTATAATCACCCCAACATCCTCATCTTAAGAACAGCTTCCGGAATAAACACCACTTTTGGAGGGGAGCTATTTGCAAAATTTAACTGATATTTGTTGTCAGCATACCCACCCGAAAATACTATTAAAAAAGGGGAGGGGTTCAGTGCCCGTTGCAGAGAAGTAGATTTATTTATCAATGAAAGTTGCGAAGAAGTAAATTTATTTATCAATAAAAGTCGTCATTTAAAAAAGAAAATTGTGGAGATAGACTTAAATGTAAAAAACTATCCCGAAGTTTATTACAACAATTTGTTCATCCGCGCATGTAAATTAAAAAATATTTGTAAAAGTGAGAAGTTATCAGTAAATGATTTTTTTTAATTTATTTTTATTTTTTTACATTAGGTCCACCTCCACAAACGTTAAGAACGGCTTTCAGAATAAACACCCTCAACCTCTCCATGTTAACAACGGATTTCGGAACAACATTGGGGGGGGGTGTTGTCAACATACCCATCCGCAAATACTATTAAAAAATAAAAGTCGTCAGTTAAAAAGAAATTTAAAATCAAATGTTGTAAAAGTGAGAAATTATTAATAAATGTTTAGTAACATTTTTCGGTGCTAATACAGAGAGTTATCCGCCCTATTATTTAAATCGTATTTCCACGTTTAATTAAAGTTTTATGGGTTTTTTATTCAATTGCAAGGTTAAAGTACAAAATAGGTACAAAACACCCTCCTCTTCCCATGTTAAGAATGGCTTTTAAAATAATAACGTTATTATTTCAACACGGATCACTCTCTGCATGAGTACCCATTTTTCTTTCAATATTCATAAAAAATAAAACTTTTCTTCAAAATAAATAAATGTTTGTAAATGTGACAAATAATCGTTTAGTTACGGCAACGTCAGTAAATAAAAGATGTTACGTGCGGGGTGGGGTGGGGACTAAGGGAGCGACTATTATTTTTTTTCTGCTGGTCGCCATGGAACTCAAAGCCCAAGGAGTACCAAATTTTATTTTTTTTTGTCAAATAAATAAATTTCAAGCAATTTTTACAATAAATAATAGATAGCAACTTCGTTAATTTTACGACTCGCCCCAGCATATTATAAACACCCTAACTTCCATATGTTAAAACGGCTTTCGGAATGAACACCCCCACAATCTCCCATATTAAGAATGGCTTTCGAGGTTTATGGAAGGGTGTGTTTTTTTTTAACATGGGGAGGTTAGGGTGTTTATAATACGTTGAGGCATGTCGTAAAAATGAAACAGTTTAGAAAAAGTTAAAACAAACTTTTTTATGTAAACAAAAAAAGAAAACAAACTAAACAATTAAAACGTAATGTTTCATGAGTGAAAAGCCTCAACATAAATAAAGATATTTAAACTTTAAAAATTTGTAAGTACATAAATGAATTTAAATTTTTAAAATATGGGATTTTTTGTGCTAATGCAGAGAGTGATCCGCGCGTATTTCCGCGTTTAATTAAAGTTTTATATGTTTTTATTCAATTGTAAGGTTAAAGTACAGAATAGGTACAAAACACCCTCCCTTCCCAATGTTAAGAATGTCTTTTTAAATAATAACGTAATTATTTCAGCACGGATCACTGTCTGCATGAGTAACTTTTTTTTTACTTATCTTGTAATTCGAGAGTAGTTGAAACGGAAGTTACCAGAAATATTATTGGGCAGTCTCGCAGAAACGACTTCGAAAAATATTTATATTTTAATTAATATTTTTATAATTCGCAATGTAAAATTATTTTAATAACATGCAAACATTCATTGACTTTACAGATAGATTTTTTGAAAATTTCAATTAAATTGGTAACGTAGAAATATGGTTTTATTCACTTTTAACGAACCAAAATTACATTTATATATATATATATATATATATATATATATATATATATATATATATATACTTAATTTACTCACATAAAATTAATATAGGAAAGTATAGATTTATGCGTAAACTTTAAGAAGCTTTCAAAAGTGCTCAATACGTAGGTAGAGCTAGTTAGTAAGCTATAAAATGTATTTGGCGATAGAAGAATCCTAGAGTGGGTGAAACGCGGAATATTCAGTGTAGCTTAATCGCCATATACATTTTTTAGCTTACTATATGTGTATATGTATATATATATATATATATATATATATATATATATACTAGCAGAAGTACCTGTCGTTAACTGGGTTCAAAAACAGCCTCCAAAAAACGTACTGGCATTGATGAAAGTATGATAGGTTATGAAAAGGAGGGGGTTGTAAAGAGATAGGTTTTGATACTCAAAAACTCTACCCATAGCAAAATATGATAAAAGTAAAGATATTTTTCGCGAATATATATATTTATATCAACTTTGTTTCCATTCGTAGCCAAGAGTGACCAACAAAATGATGTTTCCTTACAAAGAGAAAATGTTATATGTATAATAATATAAATATACAAGAAATAAATGTTACCATAGTCAATAAAAGTTTTTTTTTTATGGTAGAAAAGTTCATTGGTTTGTATTTTTAAGTAGTTTGTAAAAATATTAATTCATGAACCGGTTTAAGTAGTTTGTAAAAAAATTAATTCACGAACCGGTTTTAAAAAAAATCAAAATGGCAGAGGCTTTGAAATGGAGGGCCCCGTTTTCAATTTGAAGGACGGGCACTTGAGCATTCTGTGTTAACAATTTAAGAAAGTTCCGTCAACGTAAAGGATATTTATAAACATATTTTAATGTTTTCTGTTATTTTTTGCTTGAAGAATATTCGATTATGGCATGTGCAGTTTATATAAAAAATCATTTAAGTAGTTATCGCCTCAAAATTCGTTTTAATTTCGGTTCGCTGAAAATATTTCAAGTAAAGAGCATTAAAAACTATGTCAAAACAAAAAAAAAAACATGAACTGAAATTTTATTGACTATGTTAATATTCATTTCTTGTATATTTATTTTTTCGAGTAGTCTTTTGAGGGCTTTTCTGCCAAACACTCTTACTAAATAATATTTACAAAATATCGAAAAACAAAGAAACAAAAACAGTTTTGAAAATAATGAAGCTTTACTTACTTTAGTAATCCGAAACAGTAAAATGGGATATTAAAAAAGTAAACACGTAATTACTTTAGTTTTTAAAAGTAAAGAATCGATATAAATATGAATTAGAAGAAAATGGCACCCTTTTCAAGTAGAACAGCTTCGTTTCAGTTTTACAGTATTGAACGGTGTAGTATTGCGCCGTCGGATTCAGGGTTGTACTATTGTAATGTAAAGAACAAGAGTTGTAATCAACTGAATTATTTCTAGTACAGTGACAAAAAAGCTTAAACAGATAAATAAATAAAAATAAAATGGTAATGCAAATGTTTTTAAAAAGACACGTAATCACGTGAGTAGATTTTTCCTACTTTTGATACGATACCAAGTAACGTTCTTATTTTTTATTATTTATCTATTTATCTATTTTCAAAAGATTGTCACGTGCAAGTGGAGAAGGAAAAAAACAAAGTTATGCAAAATTTGTGTCAAGAATTGTCTAAAGTTCCGACTTTTCTTTTGCTTTCACTTTAATAAGAACGTGAATTTATGAGGTGAATTTATTCGACACAACATGATTCAACTAAAAAATAAATAAATAAAAGCTAACGTGAATTTAGATTAAAGTTAAGGTGTTATTGTGGACCATCATCCCTTTTAAAGGACCTTGTTAAACTTTCTGACATATTTACATTCTATGAAGGTCAGGCGTGAACCAAAATTCAATAATTTTATTATACCATATTTCCTCAAACTGAAACATAATTATAAAAGTATACTTATGCAAATAGATATGAGAAAATCTTTGTTACAGTTTGTGCCATACTTCCATGGAAAACAGGCGAGAACGCAGATCCCACAATTTTATTATACCATCCCTATTTAAGTTGAAACATACTGATCAAAGTATTCTTATGTACATCTATATCAAAAACACTTGTAAACGCTTTTTTTTCTCATTTTTTTATTTACATACTTTGGTAGCCAGAGGCGAACGCAGACCACACAATTTTTATGAAGCACCGTTCTGCCAGATCAAACATACCCATTCCTGATCCTCGATACACCTTCTATCATTATATGTAAATAGTTTTTTTAAATAGTCAACCATACAGGAGACTATTCGAGACCACACACACACACACACACACACACACACACAGACGTCCAGCTTTATATTATAATATATATATATATGTATGTATGTATGTATGTATGTATGTATGTATGTATGTATATAGCTGCTTCTCCT
>NC_136516.1:6587500-6627500 GCF_053919585.1 Euprymna scolopes
AAAAGAAACCAATTCTATACAACTTATTAACAAGCATTCCTAACCGAATTGATATGTCACATGATTTGTTTGTAAAAATACGTCAAAATTGACCTTTAGCTGTGGTGATGACTTAGAAAGATCATAAAAATCATAATAGAGGAATATTAAGGATGGATAATAGGGAAAGTATGAATATCAATGATAATGCTGTTATAAATATCTGTAATTGCCGAAAACCCGAGGATTGTTCCATAATAAAATAAATGTTTAACCTCTTCAGAGGTAAACCAACCTAAGATATTCCCGAGGGATAAACGGAGGGACGAGGAATTTACCATAGGAAGAACCTAAATGATGTTCAAAGAAAGATTTTATGGGCATACCATTTCGATCAATAATCAAACGTATGAAAAAGGCACCTTGTTTTCGTTATATATATATATATATATATATATATATATATATATATATATATATATATATATATATAATTTAAAGGAGATTAGAACAATAGTCTAAAGAGCTCGTGTATTTCAATGTAACAGTGAAATTACTAGTTTAATTAAAACACAGGAAAGAAAATATGACAATTATCTCCCCTTACAACATGTGATTACATAAACAACATTCGGAATATAAACCGTAGCGTCTTTAAATCAAAAGTACGCTAACGGAAATAATTTATTGCACGGGCGCCCCCCCCCTTTTAAAATTCATCATTCAATAAGGTAAAAAGCTATAGCAAACATCTAAATGAGTATTTTAACCATAGTTCCTGATTTCAAAAAGCGAAAAATTAAAAGGTAAATTTCTCTCTCTCTCTCTCTCTCTCTCTCTCTATATATATATATATATATATATATATATATATATATATATATATATACCTGTATACCTATGTATATAAATGTGTGTCTATTTTTTCATATATATGCATATATATATTTGAAATGTGGTACTTAAAGCAAACTTATAATTTAAATTCAAATCTATTCTTCACTCTATTTCTTTTCTATCTCTAACCCATATTAATTTTCTTATAAATTTTAAATCCAGACCTTTTATTTCAATTTTTTTCAGATACATCTGCCTTACTTTTAATGCTAGGTTTATTTATGGTGTCTTTTAAATTTAATAAAAACACTTCAAAATTTGCTGACGAAGAGACCTTGCTTATTAAAAAACTATATGTAATTATTGTACGTAACTTGATGTCTACCACAATAAAAAGCATTGTTTTCCGAAACGATCGTACAGATAATTGATTTTCTTGTTGTTCCTTCTTATGAAACGGATTTTTAATTTAATTATAATTTGATTTTCAAATTTTAAATTATCAATCACATTACTTAATATATACATATATATATATATATATATATATATATATATATATATATTAGGTTATATAATAAATAATGTAGGTATAGTAATGTAAAAAAACATTTATATTCCGTTTATATGCCCTCCCTGTCTAGTTCTGTGTCTTTGTATATCTGTATAAACATTCAGGTAGGGGTAACACGATTTAAAAGTTGACCTATGAATAACGATATTGAAGGTACGTGTAATATAATTGTGTAAATCTTTACTTCTTTATGTGGGTATTAAATGTTAATGCTATGTTACCCATAAAATACGTTTATATCTATCTATCCATCTATATATTCAACATTCAACAACATGATCACACACATGAACAAACTAAGACTCTTCCTAATACGAACAGCCAACACCAAAGAATAATACATACGTCATCTTAATATCACCCATTACATAACATATGTATATATAGGTATACATATATGTATATATAGGTATATATATGTGTATATATAGGTATATATATATGTATATATATATAGGTATATATATGCATATGTAGATATATATATGCATATATAGGTATATATATATATATATATATATATATATATACGGACTATTAGAATTGGTTATCTGATATTTGGGTATTTATTGCTTGTTGTTGATGGTAGAGTGAACTTTATTAACTAATAGTAACTAACTTCTTATACACTTCGACCATTTAATGAATATAAAGTTTATCTATAATGAATTAACTATAGAAAATTTATTATAATTAAAAAGAATAAATAGTATCAGAGGTCGACAGATTTATACAATCGTAGTTATGTGATGTGCGTATGTTTATGTGCGTTTATAGTTGTGTGCATTTATGTATATATATATATGTATATCTGTGTGTGCGTGTATATGTGCACGTGCATATATATATAAATATATATATATAATATAAAGCTTAATGCATGTGTGTGTGTGTGTGTGTGTGTGTGTGTGTGGTCACGAATAGGCTCCTATATGGTTGACTATTTTAAAAAACTGATTACATATAATGATAGAATATGTATCGATACACAGGAATGGGTATGTTTTATCTGGCAGAAAGGTGGTTCATTAAAATCGTGGGGTTTGCGTTCGCGCCTGGTCCAAAAAGTATGGAATGAAAAAAATAAAAAATAAAAAAAAACGTTTACAAGTGTTTTTGATATAGATGTACATAAGAATACTTTGATAAGTATATTTTAACTTAAATAGGGATGGTATAATAAAATTGTTGAGTCTGCGTTCGCGCCTGACCTCGATAGAATGGAAATAAGCACAAACTTTAATAAAGACTTTTCATATCTATCTGCGTAAGTATACTTTGATAATTATGTTTCAGTTTGAGGAAATATGGTATAATAAAATTATGGGGTGTTCATTCGCACCTGACATCCATAGTATGGAAATATGTCACAACGTTTAACAAGGTTTTTTAATATAGATCCAGAGAATATTATGATAAGTGTTTCAGTGTGAACGGGTATGGTATAATAAATTATGGGGGTTATCTATTTTATTTTCATCATATTTTGCTTTTGTTTTGATACCCCCAAAGTCGAAGTTATCTCTTTACAACCCTTCATTTTCATAACGTATCATACTTTCATAAATCAAAGTCCATTTACTGAAGGCTGTTTTTGAACCCAGTCAACGACGCGTACTTTTGCTAGTATATATATATATATATATATATATATTTATTTAATAGTACAGAAGCTCAGAAAAAACATTCCTAACATCATTTACGTTTTACTATTAACTGGTCCCCTCTATGTTGGGCTTGAAACCGACGGTACCAATGTTTTTCTGAACTTCTGTACGATTAAATGAATATCAAGCTCTTATATCGAAAAAGTTTCTCTTTGAAATCGAGCACTTTGATATATATATATATATATATATATATATATATATATATATATATATATTTAAATTAGCAGAAAGAGATAGCGACTACAGCCAGGTCAACGTCTCCCTGGACAAGCCCAATAAAAGAGCAATAAAAATTCAGCATGCCAATGAATAATAAACACTTACACGCCTCCACCCCTTGGAAAAACTTCAAATTAACTACGAAAATCGCCATTTTTACATCTCCAACACATTTGAAAATAATTTCTGACGAGGACGCATCACAGACCGTCTGAAACGCGCGTAAAAACGATTTCAATGACTTAAAAACATTATTACAATGATCCAAACATAATTCTCAATAAAAAACCAAAACTCGGAATAATAAAATAATGTTAAAAAATACACATTGTTGGTGACTACTCCCTTATTTAAATATACATCTTTCTTTCGTTGGAATTTCTTTACCCATTTTATATATATATATATATATATATATATATATATATATATATATATATATATATATATATATATATATATATATATAGGTAGGTATGTAGGTAGATAGAAAGATATATACATAGATAGATATGTTAATAGGAATAGATGGGTTTTAGTGACTTTATTTCTGAATTCAAATGATTTAATGAAAATATTATAAGGTACTTACAGCATCTCTTCCAATTTTCGTATTGTAATCATGTCTTAACCCACATTATCTCCTTTTGATGAATTGCTTCTTGCTATTTTTCTGATGAGTAAAAGGAAAAATAGATTCACTGATTGATATGAGTAAGTGATTGATGTTTTGCTCCGAAACAGATACTGTCACGAATTGTAAATGTCAACTGAATTAAAAGAATAAACTGTAAGATGGTCAACATCATAAACTAATTAATATAGACTTTTATCATTCATTCATTAAAATGCTCTGTAATTACATTGAGCTTCTTCAATAAGTATTATTAAATATTATAAGGAAATAAAGTGTATTTCCACAGAAATATATACATATATATATATATATATATATATATATATATTTATATATATATATATATATATATATATATATACCATTCGCTTAGTATTTAGTTTATATTTCCTTTCAATTTATTTGAAGAAGAACCTTGTAACAGCGTGAATAACATAAAATATTGATGTTTAAACTATTAAACACATTTTTTCAGATGGTTTTTATCAATATTAAATGAACTTTGCCGAAAGGCAAATCAAAGAAAAAGGTAAAATTCGCGAACTACTATAAGATGAGGATTGGATAAGGAATGCGCACGAACGATGGGTTGGGTTTAAGAGATAAAGAGTTTCGAACGAGGAAATTACAAAAGAAAGAAAACATTGCTCGTACTATTTCATCTTTGGCGTGATAAGAAATAATTATATACTGAGTTAAGAAGTATCTATATATGACGTCACAAACGTTCTCTTTGTCAATCAAGATCCAAAGTGTTATATTATTATTATTATTATTATTATTATTATTATTATTATTATTATTATTAAATCACAAGGAGCTTTCACACAGGTCATCAAAGATCTCTCCTTGAAAACAACCTGCGGTACTCTCTGGAAACTCAGTGACAACAAGTCTCCCCAGTTTTCCAGTACTCTCCACCTCTTTCCATTATATTTGCAAATAAATTTGCATTATTGCAACAGCTGCTTGCCATTGATTTTTTTGTTTGCAGCGGCTATTGGTATTCACTGGAATTTGAATGGCAATAAGCTTCCTCAAGATCCCAGTTTTCTTCGCACTTATCCAGCAGAGATCTGGTCAAAACTCTCTCCTCGGTTTTTCCTTCCTCCTTGGCTCTATTTGCCTGCTTGATTTTTAGAAGGGGTAGTGATATGGGAATGGGGGCATGGGATAGGGTTAGAGAACTTATAGATATGCGTCTTCAATGCTCTTGGTTCCATGTGGTGTTTCATGTTTTGCCTCTACAACAGTTATCTGGTCCACGCTTGTTGCTCAGGTGTGTTGGTTCCCACAATCCTGTGTTTTCCTTAATATTTCAGCCGTTTTCATTATTGTTGTTCGCTGTATTTTTCCAGTCATTCCTCTGATTCCAATTTCTCCCAGTGTTTTTACCAAGGTTTTCGGGATTGTTCTTAGTTTTCCTACTATTATAGGTATTGTTTTTATTTTCTTCATCTTGCATATCCCTTTCAGCTCTCTGGGTAGCTCTGTGTATTTGCTCCGTTTCTCCTTTTCTTTGATATTCACCCTGTGGTCAGCTGGAACAGCAAAGTCTACGATTTGACAGGATTTTTCTTTCCTGATAATTATTACAACATCCGGTCTTCTTGCTTGTATGGGTTTATCAGTTTGTATGTCAATGTCCTATAGGATTTTGTGATTCTCGTTTTCAAGTACTGTTGCCGAGTTATTCTTTTACGAGTTTTCTGTGCGTTCAAGATGCAGTTGTTTGCATAATCCCAGTGTACTGCCCTTCCAACTTGGTCGTGTCTGTTTTTGTATCTCTTTTGGGCCAGTTTGCTGCATTCACTTACTATATGGTTTATCGTTTCGTCTCTTTGTCCTCAGAGTCTTCATTTGCTATAGTTTTTCGGTCTTTGTTTTGGTGGTGTTGATTCATATCGGGTTGTTTGTGCTGCGGTTATTAGGGATTGTGTTTCCCGGCTTATGTGCTCTTTTCGCATCCATGTCACAATTTTTTCGTAATTTTGATCTTTTCTCAGCTTAATGAATATTTTATGTAGTTGTTTTTGTCAATTTCTTTTCTTGTTTTCTTGTTTTATCTTCCAGTTTTCTGTTTTGTAGATTTTTCAGTCTCTCTTATTATTATTATTATTATTATTATTATTATTATTATTATTATTATTATTATTATTATTATTATTATTATTATTATTATTACTACTATTATTATTTACATACTAGAGGTAGTTACACATAGCATCATTTAATATTTCTTGTGTAGAACAACTTGTGACGTTCTATGGAGCATGAGTGACAACAAGTCCCCTAAGATTTCCAGGGTACTCCGCCTCTTTCAATAATCTTTGCAGACGAATTGACACTATTGTAACAGCCGCTTACCATTGATCGTTGGCGGCGACCATTAAAGCTAGTGCCTTCTCTCCTCTGTATTTCCGTCCTCCTTGATCCTTCTTGATTATTGTGTGTACCGTCAGTTTTTGGTGAGACACCTTAAAATAGAGGGGATTCTTACCAACTTAGTGTCCGTTATAATCTTGCAGCTAAAAATTAGAAGGGGAACCATCATTCGCAGGATGACGACCGAGTTCACTATGCTGGCCACCAAGAGAGCATCTGCCGATCATGGCACGAGATCTTTCTTTTGGGTATCACGTTGCTTATTGTTCATGGGTGGCATTTTTCATGTTATGGAGTTTGTGGCAACACCAAGCTCAGAATTGTTTTACCTATGGTTCTGTCACATATATAGTGTTTGTCTTCCACCAGGAAGGGGCAAGCTGCATTACCACACATACATAAGAGACGTAACCGATCCATGTACGGAAAAAAGGATTCCTAAGTATGTGCATTTAGTATAAGTCATAATTATTATAGTGTTGGAAAATACAGCCGAAACATGTATTTTTTCTAATCTTTAACTTTTACCTCTTTTCTCAGACTAAAGATGAGGAAGGTTGACTGTCCTCTTTTGTTTACACCGATTATTAAAATCAGAACATGGACTGTTCAAACGAGTGTTTACTATGTCCATGGGGAGGGGAGGAAGTAAGTTCTATCATGCAGTTTTCCCATGCTTAGAGATATGTCTGGTTAATAAAGTTTTAGAAAAATACGTTTAAAAATTCAATTGTAATAATAATACAAAATTAATCTTTTGCTAGACTGCATACCTGTATCGCGACATCTTGCAGACATGAACGCCAGGCTTCCTTCCCACTGATTCCTTTTAAGCCATCATTTTATTATTATTTATTCACGTATTAATCACAAAGCCATCATCAAAGTTTGCTCTTTGAGGACAATTTGTGCTGTTCACTGGAGTCTGAGTGACAAAAAGTCTCCCCATATTTCCCGTAAGCTTAATATCATTTGAGAAACTTTATAAAAGAATTTGCGTTATCGCAACAGCCACTTATCATTGATATTTTTTTGGTAGAGACTATTGGTATTCACTTGAAAATTAGTGGCAATAAGACTCTCGAAGGTCCTAGTTCTCGTTGTACTCAACAAGCGGTGGTCTGGCTAGTGCTTTTTTTACTCAGTCTTTCTATACTCCTTGATTTTACTCAGTCTTTCTATACTCCTTGATTTTACTCAGTCTTTCTATACTCCTTGATTTTACTCAGTCTTTCTATACTCCTTGATTTTACTCAGTTTTTCTATACTCCTTGATTTTACTCAGTTTTTCTATACTCCTTGATTTTACTCAGTCTTTCTATACTCCTTGATTTTACTCAGTCTTTCTATACTCCTTGATTTTACTCAGTCTTTCTATACTCCTTGATTTTACTCAGTCTTTCTATACTCCTTGATTTTACTCAATCTTTCTATACTCCTTGATTTTACTCAGTCTTTCTATACTCCTTGATTTTACTCAGTCTTTCTATACTCCTTGATTTTACTCAGTCTTTCTATACTCCTTGATTTTACTCAGTCTTTCTATACTCCTTGATTTTACTCAGTCTTTCTATACTCCTTGATTTTACTCAGTCTTTCTATACTCCTTGATTTTACTCAGTTTTTCTATACTCCTTGATTTTACTCAGTCTTTCTATACTCCTTGATTTTACTCAGTCTTTCTATACTCCTTGATTCTTCTCACTTAGTTTATGTGACGCATGTTCACTAGCACTTTTAACACAGATCTTGATCTGTGAATACCCACTTATAATAACCGGTGGGATCTTCACTGTTGCATATACAACACGTCTCCCAATATTTCCAATACTGCACATCTCCTTCGATACCTATTGAAAACGATTTTGTGTTATCGTAGCAGCCGCTTTCTCGTAATGTATCTCTGGTAAATACCATTAGTCTTACCTCATATTCGAGGCGCATTAAGTTCTCTTATATAGTCCCAGCGTTCGATGCAATTGTTCACTTGAGTTTTAGTTTGTTCCGCCACCGACCTCTGTATTGGTCTTTTTAATTTTATTGACTCTTTCACAATCGTTTCATGTAGAATGAAACGAGGCTGAGTTGTTTTATTTCTTATGTGTGTAGTTTATACTATTTCTCTTAGTTTCGTATTATTTTACTTATTTGTTTTGGTTTCACTTATGTTGGAATTTTTATTTCGATCATTACAGGATGGAAGGAAAAAAATCGTCGCCACAGACCGAACGACATTATTCCATTTCCTTTTGATTAAAACCGTTTTTTTGTTTTGTTTGTTGTTTGTTGCAAACCATCAACTAGTTGGTCAGTTGTGTATAAATCCGAAGAGCGATAGGAGCAGTTTATCATGTCTGAAAGTGACACAATGTTCAACGAACAATATTGGGGATGAACCCTTATACCTACAAAGTGTACTTGGATGTACTGCAGAGTGTTATGATCCTCTGGTGCAATCAAGTGACCATTTGCAGATCCTGAGTGTGAGCAGAAGGATTCGGAACCGGCCTAAATATCCGAAGAGACCAACGCTTAATTTCACAAGGAGTTCTACGACTTTGTACCACTCTCTCATGGCCTCCTTCGACCTATACTCACTGCTCTACTTCCTTTCGCCATACGTCGAGAACAACACCAATATAACCTGCCATAACACCAACGGCAGTCTGATTGCCGAGTCTTCGCCGAGCTGTCGTCGGCACTTGTGGAAAAGGCATGCTCCGAGTCCCGGGCCCGTTTTGAGACGGTGATTGATGCTGAGGGCAGCGACATTGAATAGACGTAAGCTCTACTACATAATCAAGTTATCTAAACTGATTGTGTCACTAAAAATGTTAAGTAAAACTGTAGTGCTATATTCTTAAGAGCGATAATTTAATTGCTGCTCCCTGTACTCTTATTAATTTATGTAAGTTGGTTTCTCTATTCGAGGTTTTCAGCTTTTTCGTCATTACTGCCTATCGTAAGGTGACAGCCTTCGCCTCTGCTAAAAGTAAAATAATAAATAAAAAATAAGCGCAATAAACATCTATAAAAGTGAGAATGTGTGTGAGGACACTTGTCAACCTATATACTCAACAGATTTTTTTTTATTTACAGGCTTCAAAACTGGCATATAGTTTATTCAGATATTTCGAAAAAAATTTTAATCGGTTTTTATCCGGACAAAACCGGTGCTAAAGTGTCAAAAATTAAAAATTAGTCCTTGGGGCTCATTGGATTGTTATCTGTTTGTCAACTGTTTCGCAAGGTTTAAGAAACCTTTTTAAAGATCACGTGAAGCTGGTTCTCGTACTTGACACAGTGTTTTAATTTTGATCTGAGTTCGAGTATTTTTTACAAGAAGTGAACTCTTTCCTTATGTGTGTTTTATTTTATTTTGTTAAAAGAGATTATACGTTACATTTCATACCTGACTACACCAGGTACATCTACTAGTAAATAAATAAAGGCAAACTTCTTCGTTTATTTGATTGTAATTTTCCAGTATATATGCTCTGAAGCTAGAACATATGTTGCAACGGTTTGGATTATATTATAAAATGTATATAGTTTAACACGCACGCACACGCACACACACACAAATATATATGTGTGTGTGTGCGCGCGTGTGTGTGTATATGTGTGTGGGGGGGAGTCGTTGTATATATACATTTAATCTATATAAATTCATGAATACTATACGTCTGTGTATTCTGGAATTCTACAATAGTTGTTCGTTCAATCACATCTTATGAAATAAAATAGACATTTATGAGATCAGTAGGTAATTCATTACCAGAAACTACCACATTTCCGTACGTTTAGTGATAAACAAATACCAATGTCTTATATTGAAAAGAAATTAAAACTTAGGAAGATCTATATTATTTCAGTATTTATAGGAGAAACTGTACTTAGTTCAAAAGACTTGTAACAACGATCAGGCGAATATACCATATAAGCCAAGTGCAAGAGAGAATGTGTATGAGCGCGTGTGAAACTATCAGCAGCGAAGGATGGATGTTTTACGCAAAAATTAGCAGCGGCGTTTGAGTACGTATGCAAATTAGCAAGTGTGCACAGGATTGCGTCAAAAGAAAAAGAAAAAAAGAGAGAAAAAGGTGCCACGTAGCGAGGAGAGATGCACATATGGCCTCTTAATGGCGGCGGGAAACTTTGAAGCTGGTGGCGAGACGGCAGGGTTTTGTGAATCTCATGGCAGACGAAATGAAAAGTTAAAAAAAACAAGAAGCCGGCATTATTTCGAAACTTATGTAATAAATATTTTTTGCTAAAACAGAAAACAAATGCCGAGTCAGATTTATCCATATTTGTTTGTTTGTTCTTTTTCGACACTACCAGATTGTCTGATAGAGGTTTGACTGTAGTGAACACAGTCCGTGCCTAACAGCCAAAACATGATAAAAAATTACCGCAAAAAGTGAAACAATGCGGTTATACGTAAATGATTGTTTGGAATGAAGTCATGGCTGAAACATGTACACGAATATGTAGCTAATAATGTTTTATAAATAAAATATTAATGCAGAAATAAAATTAATTGTTAATAAGCGCTCGTTTATAAATATCTAAAAAAAATCTAAAATAGAAAATACTGTACAAGGACTTGTATATATATATATATATATATATATATATATATATATATATATATACATATATATATATATATATAGAACTACTTCATTTACTCAAATAAATTAATATACGACAGTATACATTTATGCGTAAACTATTTACTTCAAAAGTGCTCAATACGTAGGTAGAGCTAGTCAGTAAGTTACAAAATATATATGGCGATTAAGCTACACTCAATATTCCGCGTTTAATCAACTCTTGTGTGGTTGCCTCGCGTTTTTATATACGCATCTTCTATTGAGTTTTTAGTTAGCCAATCAGCTTTCTAGTATCCACCGAGCTCTTCCATATAGCCAATGAGCAGGCGCTTACAGGATAAAGGCCCATTCGACCTCCGGTTGACCCGTTCCTATGTGTGTGCTATTTACCTGTTTTAAATCTAGGTTAAGTTTTGTTATGTGTCAGTTTATATATATATATATATATATATATATATATATATATATATATATATATACATACATATATATGTGTGATAGTTTATGTATATGCATGTTTATTTATTTTTATTTGTTTATTTTCTATTGATTTTGTTAATTTTAAAATTATTTTGTATCTCTATCCTAGAGTAAAGTTTATCATGTGAACAGAGTTATTCGCTATTTCTATCCTACAGTTTCATAGATGTTGGGGTTCTTTAAAGTATAGGATAGCAAATTTTTTATGAAGGCATAATCAAAATGGATCGTCTACGTCTCTATATGTGTTTGCTTGTCTTACTTTTTTCCATTCGACTACTGGCGAAGGTCCGCTTTCCTTCAGTCCCAGTATTAGTTTGCTAGCAAATGAACGGGTCAACCGGATGTCAAATGGGTATTTGTCCTGTAAGTTCCTGCTCATTGGCGGATTAGGACGGGAGCAGTAAATACTAGAAAGCTTATTGGCTAACAAAAACTCAATAGAATGTGCGTATATAAAAACGCGAGACAACCACACAATTCTCGCATAAGCCTGAAGAATCCGACAGTGGATGAAACGCAGAATGTTCAGTTTAGCTTAATCGCCATATATATTTTATTACTTACTAACTAGCTCTACGTACGTATTCAGCACTGTTGAAGTAAATACTTAAAGTTTACGCATAAATTTATACTTTCGCGTATTAATTTTATGTGAGTAAATACTTATACATAGTACCTAGAACAGTTTAGCACTCTCAAAAGAATTTATTTCACCGCACCAAAAATAGATATGGAAAGAGTTAATTTCGAAACATCGCTAAAAAAAACATCCCCACACCCAGGAAGCATAGCTGTATTATAAAATTAATTAAAAAACAGACGAACTAATACACCAAATGCGATGGCGAGCAAATTGCTTCCTTAAAAATGAAAACGTAAACAAAAAAGAATCCTATGTTTTTAAAACCCTAAAAACTGCGAATGCAGTAGACCTTTTGATAAATGTTGAAAATGACCTTTTAAAAGAAATTAAAAGCTAGAATTCCACAATCAACCTAACAATTTCCAACGGAAACTACACAAAATCTTTAGAAATATAAACAACTCTAATAAAATATTTGTAAAAGCAGATAAAACTAGAAACTTTTATAAAATAGATAAACAAGAACATAACAAACAAATCACAGAAAATATTACAAAATACTACAAAAAAACTAGATACAAACGAATGCGACTACAATGATATAACGAATACTGAAAGTAAACAAATTACCGATAAATTAAAAATTAGCGATTAAGTTGGCAAATTATAACTTAGAGAGGCATACATTCTGCTCAAAGACCACAAATGTGACTTCAATAATAATTCCAGCATCCACTAGATAAACCCAACTAAACCAGAAATAGATAGACTTAGCAAAGTAATACTTTCTAGAGTAAACAAACAAATCAAACAAAACCTAGAATTAAACCAGTTGGCAAATACTTCCGAAGCAACCACTTGGTTTAATAAAAAAAGAAAACAAAAATAAATGTATGTTTATACTGTTCGACATCATAGACTTCTATCCCTTGATATCGGAAGAACTTTTCAACATTGCCCTAGAATTTGCAGAGGCATACACTGATTTATCCTCGGAAGACATCAACATCATTAAAAAAATGACAAAATCAGTTCTAATAAATAACAAACACCAATAGATAAAAACTAACATGACAAATTCGTTTGATTTGGCGATTGGCTCCCTGGATTCTGCAGAGTTATCAGATCTTGTGGGATTATTCATTCTATATACCTCACAAGCATATCTGATACTCCGGATATCGGTCTATATAGAGATGATGGACTATCTATAATAAAATACTCCAACAAAGTCAAGGGAGATAACTTTAAGAAAATCATACACAAGGAAATGAAAATTAGGCCTAAAAGTAGACGCATTAGCTAACATAAAAATAACAAACTTCCTGAACCTCACGTTAAATTTACATAAAAACACATATGAATCCTATTTTAAACATTACGCTAATCCAATATACGTAACCCATAGGTCCAATCACCCATCATCAATTATAAAACAGAGTCCATACTCGATCGTAAGTAAACTCAGCAATAACTCAAGCGATGAAAATGTATTTAACTGGTCAACCAATATCCATGAAACAGCCCTGAAAAATATTGGATACAAAAAATATTCATATCAAATATAAGCAACAAAACACCAAGACAAGGAAATAAAATCTGGTATACGGCTCCATACAATCAAATATTAAAAACAAATCTTGGCAAGAAATTTCTAGATCTTATTGGAAAGCACTTGCCCGCAACCAATCTCTTACACGAATTGTTCAATAAAAATAGCCTAAAGTAATCCTACAGCCGCTGCGAAAGTTTAGAGATGATAATTAAAGCACATAATAATAAAATATAAAATAAAAGCAATGAAAGCAACAACAAAATAATCAATAAAAAGTGGCACCATGACAAAAATAAAACTAACAAAAAAGATACATATGTAACTAGTAGGAATAATAATAATAATAATAATAATAATAATAATAATAATAATAATAATAATAATAATAATAATAATAAACCAACTCGGACAACAACAACCATACTAGAAATAAAAAAATAAAAATACTTATAACGAACAAGATAAATGCAACTGTAGATACCGCACACATTGCCGACTTCAAAATAAATGTCTAACCAAAAGCATAGTTTTCCATGCCACAATATTTGCGAAAGAAAACCCGAATAACAAGAAATATGACGTACGTATGACTTCCTTATATTTCAAAACTCGATATTATGGCCAAAAAAATACATTCAATAATAAAAAAACACCGTATGGAAACAACGCTAGCAAAAAAATACTGGGAACTCAAGAAAAGCGGGCGTTCGCTGGTAGTCGAATGGAAAATAGTAAGACAAGCAAACACATGTAGAGACCTAGACGATCCATGTAGATTGCATGAAGAATTTGCTATCCTATACTTTAAAGACCCCCAACATCTATTAAACTGTAGGAGAGAAAAAGCGAACAACTCTGTTCACATGACAAAATTTACTCTGGGATAGAGATACAAAATAATTTTAAAACTAACAAAAACAATAGCAATTAAAAAAATAAATACAAATAAATAAATAAATAAACATGCATATACACAAATTATCACACACATATATATGTATATATATATATATATAAATATATATATATATAAACTAACATAAAACATTAACCTAGATTTAAAACAGGTCAAGACACTAGATATATAGGCTAAAAAGCATACACAAAGGAGTGGGGCAACCGGAGGTCAAATGAGCATTTGTCCTGTAAGTGCCTGCTCATTGGCTGATTAGTAAGGTCGCGGTGGATACTAGAAAGCTGATTGGCTAACTAAAATCTCAATAGCAGCTGCGTATATAAAAACGCGAGACAACCAAAAAATTCTCGCATAAGCCTAAAGAACCCTAGAGTGGATGAAACGCGAAATATTGAGTGTAGCTTAATCGCCATACATTTTATAATTTACTATATATATATATATATATATATATATATATATATATATATATATATATATATATATATATATATATGATTACTTAATTTTTCACATAAATTAATATACGAAAATATAATTCAATGCGTAAATTCGTCAGTATTTACTTCAGCAGTGCTCAATACATAGGTCGAGCTAGATAGTAAGTTATAAAAATTTAGATGCCAATTAAGCCACACAGAATATTCCGTGCTTTATTCTAGTAAGAATTTTCATAACTTATGACATATATATAGACATGCGTGTGTATTTGTGCGCGCGTGTGTGTGTATACATGCGTAAACAAGTGTTTCTCGACGCCAAGCTCTTTGACTGATATCCATGGAACAGTCTCAACTTGGTATCAGTAAAAATAACTGCTAAGGCGTAAAAATTCTAACAAAAAATGTCAGGACTTTTATAACTCGACCAATAGCGCTCTTTTACGCATATATATATATATATATATATATATATATATATATATATATATATATATATATATATATGCGTCTGTGTGTGTGGGTGTATATATATATATATATATATATATATATATATATATATGCGTGTATATATGTGTGAAATATTCCCCATTTCATATAATTGTATTTTATCACATATGTCTGCGTTTGTGTGTGTTCGTGAGAAAATGCGCTTATTAGATTATATTTGACCTTTTATTTAAACTGATCCTTTTTCTATAAACTTTATAAAAGCTCGATATAACTAAAGAGCATATAATAAACAAATGAGAAAATTTTATATTCCAAATTTTAGGATGTTTTCTTAACGTTTATTTCTTTCAAGTTTGACAGCACCTGTTTCATAGCGCAGAATCAATCATGTAATTATTATGTCATTTTTTACATTTTATTCCGCTCTCCAGAAGAAAAGCAAACTCACCAACTTTTAAAAAAGACAAGAAATATGGGCATAATTACAAAATCCGATAATCATGAAAAAAACTGCAATTATGTTTTCTTTAGTTACGTCATCCTCGATGGTGTTATGGTAAGGTCAAGTATCAGTGTTGTTATATTCACTTACTATCTAAAAGATCAAGAATTCATCAACGTTCAAAGTATAATAATAATTAATATTAATCAAATGAATGATTCTGCGCTACGAAACAGGTGCTGTCAAGAAATAAATTCTTAACATACTTAAAGAAATAAACCGTAAAATAGACAGCATTTTTAGATCATAAATATTGTCATTTTATCAACTCTCTTCCTCTCTCTCTATTACTCTCTCTCTCTATCTCTGTCTATATATATATATATATATATATATATATATATATATATATATATATATTAGAGCATATAGAAAATATAATAACCAGAAAGCAAAATATGGTAATCAGTCTATATGGACTTTTCTTCTACATTTTTCCTACGAAATCCTGATGATGTCCCCTGAAATAGGGACGAAACGTTGATTACTATTTTTATTCATTCTTGGTTTTCCTTCTCAAATAACATGACGTCAACTATCGCTTGTATTTTTTTATTTTTACTCATATATACATATATATATATATGTGTGTGTGTGTGTGTGTGTGTGTGTGTGTGTGTGTGTGTGTGTGTGTATATATAATCGATTCTGTGTGTGTCTGTGAATATGTGAGCAATATTCTAGAATGTAGAAAATGAGGAGAAAGTTTAAAATAATGAGATGACAAACGAGGTGAGAAACAATTTTTGGTAAATAAAAAAATTATTTACGAAAATTAAAAAAAAAACAACAACAAAAAAACAAAAACCGCAAAATTATTCGAAGCTATTTCAAAAAAAAAAAAATTGATGCGGTTTCTGGTCGAAAACTAAAACAAGATAGAAATGTCGCCGAAATAAACTTTATCTCTACGAAATGAAGTGGCAGAAGACGTGGCATAAAATTATCAACATCAATCGTTTCGTATCGATAACGGCGGAAAAAAGGATGGAATTTCACAAAAAATTATATTCAAAAACGGATTTCGATAAAATAAATAAAGGGAAAATGTAGAGACGTTTTCTTTAAATGGCGGAGTAAGTTAGCCGAAGAGCGCGAAGTTAAGATAGCCCGAGGCGCATGCGCCATGGCTGTTCTCATTCTTCTCTTTCTACTTCTCTGATTATTCCCCCCCTGATGCTTTTTCTGTCTCCATTCTGGTCTTTTCTCTCCTTACATATTGCGGCGTAAAAAGGAGGAAAATGTCATAAATTTGACTCATTAATTCATAATCACAAACGCTCAGACAGTTACGCTTTTTAATAACACAGTAAGAAACGAATACATGCAATCTGTTAACGACAGGAAACCACAGACATATCTATACGCAACGTATGAATTCGTAGACACAAACATTCAGAAAAACTGTATATAACCTGTTGCATTAGATTGTATAAACCATGTAGCGGAGAAGTATATACAATATATAGAATTGATTAGGCAGACCGTGAGGTAAAACAGTTTATACAGCATGTTATATATATATATATATATATATATATATATATATATATATATATATAGGGGGGGTAGTCACCAACAATGTGTATTTTTTAACATTATTTTATTATTCCGTGTCTTGGTTTTTCATTGAGAATTATGTTTGGATCATTGTAATAATGTTTTTAAATCATTGATATCGTTTTTACGCGTTTCAGACGTTCTGTGAAGCGTCCTCGTCAGAAATTATTTTCAAATGTGTTGGAGATGTAAAAATGGCATTCTCGTAGTTCATTTGAAGTGTTTCCAAAGGGTGGAGGCGTGTAAGTGTCTATTATTCATTGGCATGTTCAATTTTTATTACTCTTTTATTGGGGTTGTCGAGGCCGCTGACCTCGGCTGTAGTCACTTTCTCTTTCTGCTTGTGTTTTTTTTTCCTTTTCCTTTAGAGTAGTGTGTGTGTGTGTGTTTCTTTTATTGGTTTGAGAATGTGTGTACTGTTTCATAGTATTATGAGGTTATTTGCTTCCCTAGGAAGGTGACTGTGATCCAAGGTCGTTACTAATGTGTATGTATGAGGAGGGGGGACAGCTCTTCTGAAATAAGGGTAGGGGTGCTTTCATTCTATTTTGATATTTATTTTTTGGATTCTTGGATTTTAGTATTGTGATTTTTGGCTTCAGTCTTTTCGGGTATTCCTTATATTATGTTTGTTTAGAAAGAGGGGTGTATTTAAAAATATGTATAGGGGATTTTTTAATGTTTCTATTTATTTGTCTCCCCATGTGGGTATGGCCAGACCCAGGATCAGTTCCTAGTGTGGGGAAGATTTTGTTCCTCAGAGAGGGGGCAATTGGAGGGGTATAGGTATGGGAGGGGGATGATAGAAGGGATGATAGTTGTGTCAGTCATGAGGGGGTTCTCCTCCACTGACTGAGGAGGGAGCGAGGTGTTGGAACAAATATTATACTATGGTTCTAGGTGTCTCCTAGTGTTGTTGGTTTCGAGGTTAAGTAAGGTTGGTATCGTTCAGTGTGTTGTATTAGAGATAGGGGTGTTATGTCTGTGTGTGGTTGTATGCGCGCACGTGTGTGTTTTTTAATGTGTCGGTTCTGATTTATGTGTGGGTGTGTATATGTATATGTATATGGATGTGCATGCGAGTGTGCCTTGAATTTCATGTTTTTGTGTGTTGATATTAGGCTCTATTCAGTTCAGGAGTGAATCTGGTGATGAATTTTTTTCCTGTGTAACTAAATAAAAATAATAATAATAATAATAATAATAATAATAATAATATATATATATATATATATATATATATATATATATATATATATATATATATATATATATACATGGAATAATCACGGTGACACACCGGTACTCAACAGGTAACAGAATTTAACCAACGTTGCGCCTAGCCAGTACCAGATGAGTTACCATTTAGGAAGGTTAGGCACTGTATGCCTAAGGTTCTGCACCGACAAAGGTTGGCAGTAACGCCAAGAAGTGTAGCTGGCTCTAAACAAAAGACTTCACCACTATAAACAAATTATCTGTGCGGATTTCTGAGCAATATGTCTTGGCGGAACCTCCTACATCGAAATCGATAGGAGAGTTCATCATATATATATATATATATATATATATATATATATATATATATATATATATATATATGTGTGTGTTGTGGTTGCAAGGTTGAACAATAATTAGTAAGGAAATACAATGAAGACGCAAACAACAAGATAACGCAATAATAAGTGTATTAAAGAAAAGGTATATTTACAATATGTACAAATGACGGTGTCGAGTCAGAGAGTCTTGGTGGGAGGACATGTACGCTCTTCGGCGTCACTTCTGGTGGCATTTGAGTAAGACACACCAAGGCCAACCTAGGCTTGCCATTTATAGTGTTATGTTATTCGCATATGCAAATAAGTGGTTGCCACCACAACAATATATATATATAGTGGGCTGGCAAAGCTACAGAGAAGACAACTTAGTTTGATGATATAGTTTCTTCTTACTAATTGTAATAAAATTTTAACCATATAATAGTATCATAATCTTAAAATAATCCGTTGATTTTCATGTAGTTTTTCA
The DNA here is from genome assembly GCF_053919585.1 of Euprymna scolopes. NCBI lineage: Eukaryota > Metazoa > Mollusca > Cephalopoda > Sepiida > Sepiolidae > Euprymna > Euprymna scolopes. Next base: position 6,606,944 of record NC_136516.1, read on the forward strand.
GATAGATAGATAGATAGATAGATAGATAGATAGATAGATAGATAGATAGATATACCAACTCTTGGGCCAATTTTATGAGTTTCTTACATCAGCAACAATTGAGCATAATTTAACAAATGAAGATTCATTTTATAAGTAATGACCTGACTTGTGCAGTGGGCTATGTGACATCTTTCTTTCAGGCCGTACATTAAGGAGATCATCTATCATTTAGAGCCGATTTTGGCACTTTTTTATAGCCAGAAAATGTTTATATAATAGAAATTTTTTCCTTGTTTGGCATATGAATTACAAATATCTGATATTTCCCCAAGACTGTTGGCCTGAATGCAGACGAGATTAAAACGTGTTGCTGTGGTTTCAAATGATCTGAAGTAAAAAGAAAGGGGGGGGGGACTTGATTCCAAATATTTCAGTGTATACGGCTGATTTTATACTGGAAATATTCATAATCGTACCCTATTTTCAAATAAATGTAAGTGCTTATTAATCCGGCTTAATATCTAGATGCGAATGGAACGGATATTAAACAGTTTGGATGTTTGTTTTTTTATTTTAGTCTGTTTCCGATTCGATCAAAGACTGTACTTCTTGAAATTACAAGATGTCTGATCATTTAATACTTTACGTACAACTGATATGTACGACTTTACATGTTTTTTGTACTATTCTATTAGTGCTAGAGTGCTTTGTATGGGGAAAAGTGTAAAATTACTTCACTTACTCTATCTTTCCTCATTGTTAACTTTCCTTTTTCCCCTTCTTACCGACATTTTCTTCTTCATCTAGACAATTCCTGGCTCTGGACATAAGTTGTGCCGGCGTAAATGAAATAACTCTGTGAAAAAATCTTTTGCCTGGAGAAAAATTCAGGTTGTCATCTAAACAGTGTGATATAAATGCGGGAGTGCCTCAGGGAGTCTATCCTTTGGCCTCTATTATTCCTAATATTTATTAATGACCTCTCCGACAAAACTGCATCTGAGATGGGGATATATGCTGATGACACCACACTCTATAACAGACATGACAGAAAAACAAATGAACACATAACAAAAGAAATGGAAAAAAACACTAGAGGATGACCTCGAATCTGTAGTGGAACGGGGGCATAAATGGATGGTCACATTCAATGCTGCCAAGACTAAACTGGTTTCCTTCAATAATTACAAGAAACCTTCTCTGCCACCAATAGTAATGGCCAGTGACTCCCTGTCAGAGAGTACATCTTACAAACTGCTTGACCTTACGTTCACAAGAAACATGAGTTGGAACAATTATATTGAAAACAGTGCCAGGGCCGCCGCGAAAAAAGGTAGGCTCTCTCTACCGTGCTAGAAAAGTACTGACACCTGAAAGTATCCTGTACCTCTATAAAGTCACCATTCACCTATGCATGGAGTATTGTTGTCCCATTTGGGCTGGTGCATCTGCTGCTGGTCTCTCGCTCCTAGACAAGGTTAAAAAATGAGTCGCCAATCTGATAGGCCCTGAACTGGCATCTAAGCTTCAGCCTCTGTCCCATCGATGAAACGTTGCATCCCTCTGCCTGTTCTACAAGTATTTTAATCGTGAAAGCTCTGAAGAACTGCAGACACTTGTCCTCCCAAGACGTAGACACCCTCGACAAACCCGACAGGCAGCTAAATCCCACCCCCATACAGTAGAGATCCCTAGATGTTAAAGATCTTTCTACTCTAGTAGTTTCTTCCCCAGAACCGCTAGACTCTGGAATTCCATTCCAGATCCCTGCTCCCCTAACTGTACTGACATGCAGAAGTTCAGGTGTAACGTGACCCGACATCTTTCTGCCCAAATCCCAACATAGTGCCCTAGCAGTTGCTGCCCTTGATTGTAGCCCCCTACACCAAAGTGGCAATGTGCCTTGTTTGGGGTGAAAATGTAATTTTAAAAAATGAAAGATACGTAAACGTCTTGATAAAATAAATTTATATAAGTGTTAATTTGTACTACAAATAATACATCTTTTTTTATTATTATTGTCATTATTGGGACTGTGACAAGAGTATATTCTTTTCATTATTTGGACACTCGAGTATATATCAATGATTATCTTATATGTTTTTAGATAGAGTGATGTGATTCTTGATTGATTAACCGTGTCAGATATATACTCGACAGTCTAAGCAATAATAAGAATATTGTTGTCATAGGCCCAGTGATAGCTTGTTGTACGGTTTAACAACCGGCAAGAAAAAAAAGAATGTCTTTTAAATGTTTAAATTGTTGTACATGTTTAGAAAAGCTGAGGAAAGTACAATGATTCTTTTCCTATTAGTTTGCACAAAAAACACTTTACAGTTCACTTTCTCTTTGTAACAAACATTTTCTCCAAAGTAGTTGCCCTTTTTTTAATATACATAGTGTTCGCGAACTCAAAACTGATTTGGAATAATCATTGTTTGTGGTAAACAAACAGAAAAAAAAAGAAAAATATTTCTCTTCATTTTAGAGTTATCACTAGGGCTAGGACAACAGTATATTTTTCATTGTTTTTACTCTCGAGTGTGTATCCGCTGATATGTAATGCTTTTATATAGATTGATGTGGTTCTCGGTTGATTAACTGTGTCTACCTGTGTCGGATATATACTTGAGAGTAAAAACAATGATAAGAATATTCTCTTGTCATAACCCTAGCCATTATACATCGTGTGCCAAAAATCTTGGGCACATTTTAAGTCATCATATTTGCTTGAATAAGTATAATGATTTAATTTTCACACATAGTGCGGCACCATCACACTGAGGCCCCAGGAAATTGGATTGGAGGTTCATGTCCTGACCTCTCAGATCTCCAAATCTCACACCCATTCAAGTTTTTTGGGGGAATTTATGAAAATACTAGCCTATGTCTCCCATTCTGAAAACCCGAATAAGCTGTTGCAACCATTGGCAATGCTGGGTGGCATTAGGCAGGAATTGGGCTATCGGATTGAGATGTGTCATGTGATCGGTATTGTACACATTTAAAATTTGAAAGTTGCATGAAAAACTTGAGATTATGGTCTTTTCTGAATATACCAGAATGTATCTTTAATTGTATTCGAAATGTCCAATGTCAAAATGTGGTCAGGCCTTTCGGTACACTCTATTCATATTATGTTACACCGATTAAGTAACGACCAACTTTGTGATTGTTTCTTGTGTAGTTCAAAGATTTATGTACATATGTATTCAATATATTAATTAGCAATTTAATAAACCCGTCACTAATGATTAATAAATTATTTTTCGACTAATTTCCCATGTGTATTTAAAAAATAATTTCATTTCATTCTCCTACACGTTATGTAAGCACCCTATTGTTGGTTACTAAAAAGAGAGACAAAAAAGGAACCTCGCAAACAACTGTCTAAAAGGAGTCAGTTAACAAGATAAAACAATCGGGTCTTTATCGATTTAGTCGCCGCGTCCCATTGCCGACTCTCTGATCGTGACACGTATTAAAAACTACTAATTTTAATTTTAGCCGAATTTTAAACTCTCTGCATGTATAGCAAAAACAGTTATTTGCGTAAAATCAATAGATCACTGATGTCAAAAACCAATAGAGGGTAAACAAAATATCGGTTTTTATATAAAATACGATTATAAGACAATTTAAAATAGGTTAATAGAAAAAAGGAAAGCTTGATTTCTTATTAGGGCAATAATTGGCAAATGTTTGTTCGCATTAAATTTTAACACGACTATGTCGTAATCTAAAAGGAAGAAACCTTTTGGTAATGAGTCTAACAGAACGGATATCATTAACATTATTTTCACACACCGATAACCTTGCTATATTGAGATGTGCAAGAGTAGAGAAATAAAAACCTATTATTAAAAAAAGAAAACATATTTACTTCAGAGAATCAAAGAGAAATATACGCTCGTGTCTTTTCCTAATCATATTATTTCAAAATGCCATTTCGTATTCTAAATGGTTACATATAAAACTACATATATGTTGCATTGCTGGACATATTACGTTGCTGAATATATACATAATTTCATTGACAAAGAGCCAAAGAGACTTTACATATAAGTAGTTGGTTGGTAGGTGTGTGGCTCGCCGACAAAGACTTATTAAGATTTGTCATCACTCTCCCAGCTGTGATTGCTCTCTCTCTCTCTCTCTCTCTCTCTCTCTCTCTCTCTCTCTCTCTCTCTCTCTCTTTGACATAAGAGTCACCACTAATAAAGGCCCGAAGGCCACTTGAGGGTAAGGAATAATAAGTGTACAGATGTCAATGTGAAAATATCGTAGTAATCGTTAGCAGTGAACATAATGTAAATTGTATTACTTAAGTGGAAAGGTCATCAAGAATTTGTTTATGTTGTACTTGAAAACGACCATATAGTAAGCTAGAAAGCAGGGAAACGAAAGAGAGTTAAACAGGCGTGTTGTTCTTAGAAATAAGTTTAGTTCATAGAATCTACGTTTAGGGTTAGGCCCAAATAAAGAGTGGGGGACATTTTTGATAGTGGTTTCAGGTAGACGAGTGTTTCTCGTGTAAGTTTTGCGAGGGGGTATAGACTGGAGCTCAGACGAGCGCTTGTCATGGAAATACTAATAACACAGAGACAAGCTCTGTTCCTATTGTTTATCCTTCTGTTAAATAGTCAGAAATCGACGTTCATAGCATTGAAAACATCAAGGATTACATTTTTCCTTTCTATTTTGCATTGCGCAATTCATAAGTTCTGAACGTTAAATGTAAACTTTCTTCTTTTTTAGTTTTAATTCCAATTTCGGTCATTTTTACGGAACTAAAAATTTAAGTCGCCACATCTGGAATGTGTTTTTCTTGGAAGGTACAAATGGGGAAGTTAGATCAGTGTTTTTCGTTGACATTAGTGCGTTTAATTGTCCTGAAGAGTTAATACTTCCATTATATACGGTGCGTAAATAAATAAACGAATTCCCTTCAAACACGGAATAATAACTGTTACAGTTGTAATTAACGATTGGAATTTAACATTAAAAAACACATTATAGCCCGCAAACTTGTGAAGGACTGCGAACGGTTTTCGATGTCGCCCCCATAATCAGTCTCTCCCATTCCATTTTGTCTATTTACGGTATTTCAATTATGGCTTTATTGGTTTCAAAGGTCGCATAGTTTTAATACATTTCGCGCTTATCGCATAGAAAAAGCTTTATGGTTTCACACTACATATAAGTGTTAAATAGGTATTAAATAACGAATGAAACACATCAGGATGTACTGTACTATATATATATATATATATATATATATATATATATATATATATATATAGTATATTATAGTATATTATAGTATAGTATATTATCTTTATATATATTATTTGAGGGTAAACAGTTACATATGGTCACTACAAATAGCCATCTGTTTCAGTCAATGAGACTTCCTCAGGGGACCCGGAACCTCTCAACACCACAAAGAAAAAAAAATTCTAGCGTCGAGAGGTTCCAGGTTGCCTGAGGAAGTCTCACTGACTGAAACAGATGGCTATTTGTAGCGACCATATGTAACTGTTTACCCTCAAATTAAAAAAAAAACTATTACGCTCTTTTTATTTATCACTATCTAACAACCTCATTGTTTTTATTAGTACCGACTTTAGAACATCTCAAAACTGAATATTAATATATATTTTTTCTACTAATAAGAGAATCGCTTAGGGAGCGAAATTAAGAAATTAATCGCTAATAAAAAAAAATCAAACAATCGCATATATATATATATATATATATATATATATATATATAACTACTTCGTTTACTGACATAAACCTAATATACGAAAGTATAGATTTATGCGTAAACTTTAAGTATTTATTCAAAAGTGCTCAATACGTAGGTAGAGCTAGTTAGTAATTTATAAAATATATATGGCGATTAAGCTACACTGAATATTCTGCGAAACGCAGAATATTCAGTGTAGCTTAATCGCCATATATATTTTATAAATTACTACATTTTATAAATTACTACATATATATATATATATATATATATATATATATATATATATATATATATATATATATACTTTCGTATATTAGGTTTATGTCAGTAAACGAAGTAGTTATATACACTTGTGCCCGATATTATTCATACCCCCCTTGAAAATTGAGTTTATTAGGTGTAACTTTGTAAGAATGTATTGTTTACGTCCATATTGATACATATTCTTAATAAACCTCTTCTGATCATTTTCGTCATTTTAAAATCTCGGGATACTTGTAATAAAAGAAATATACAGCTATTTATAAAATCTGCAATGTTCAAAAATAATCATACCCCCTTATTTTTTCAGTATTAATCGAGTTTCTGACTGTTTGTTTCCTGTTTGATTCTTATTTTGAATGCTTTTATACAACCTTTGATTAATTTCATTTCGTTTTTTGCATTTTTCAGAAATTAAAATGATATCAACTGAAAACCAATAAAAGAATAAAAATTATTAGAATGGGGAAGAAAAAAGAGCTTAGTAATGATCTTAGGACTAAAATTGTGAATTCACATAAGGATGGTTTAGGTTACAAGTCAATTTCCAAGAAATTTGAGGTCCCTACAGCAACAGTACAGAGCATCATCAAAAAGTTCCAGAGCCACCACACAACAAACAACTTGATTGGTAGAGGAAGGAAAAGGAAACTGTCTGCTAGAGCCACCAGGAATATTGTAAGAAGTGTTAATGCAAATCCAACCACCACTACTAAGGACATTTTAGAAAATCTGGAGTCTTCTGGCATAAAAATATCAAGGCAAACATTGCAAAGGACTCTGCATGAAAATGGTCTGAAAAGAAGAAGACCAAGAAGGACTCCATTGCACACCGGAAAACACCTTGCAGCACGTCTAAAGTTTGCTAGGACCAATGTGAATTCTCCAGAGTCCGTTTTCTCAAGTATTTTGTGGACTGACGAAACAAAAATTGAATTGTTTGGCCATATGGATGCTTCTTACGTTTGGAGGAAGAAAGGAGAAGCTTACAACCCAAAGAACACCATACCCACGGTGAAACATGGTAGTGGTAGCCTAATGTTTTGGGGCTCCTTTTTGGCTAGTGGTCCAGGTAGTTTGGTCAAGATAGATGAAACTATGAAGAAGGAGCAATATTTGAAGATATTCCAGAAAAACATTAGACAGGATGCGGAGAAGCTCCATTTAGGACCAAACTTGGTCCTTCAACAGGATAATGATCCAAAACATACTGCCAGAATAGTCAAGAAATGGTTTGAGGATAATCAAATTAATGTTTTGAAATGGCCTAGCCAGAGTCCCGACCTGAACCCTATCGAAAACCTCTGGCACATATTGAAAACTGAGGTTAAAAAGCGGAAACCTAGAAATTTGAGGGATTTGGAGAACTACTGCATTGAAGAATGGTCAAAAATCAGTGTTGATGCTTGTAAAAACCTTGTTGATAAATATCCAAAACGGTTACAGGCAGTTATTAAGAATAAAGGGCATGCTATTGACTATTAGTAAGAGAGGTATGAATAATTTTGAACTAGTGCCATTATTGTTTTTCTTTGTATAATGTTTCAAACTTGCATAATTTATTTATTTGTTGAGTTTTAATTAAATGCTTATGCTTGATTTATTGTTTGAAATCCCTTTAATATTGTCTACCTTCTGGTTTGAGCAATATTCTTATAGAAATCTCAAAGATCCGAGGGGTATGAATAATATCGGGCACAAGTGTATATATATATATATATATATATATATATATATATATATATATATATGCGATTGTTTGATTTTTTTTTTATTAGCGATTAATTTCTTAATTTCGCTCCCTAATATATATATATATATCGCATATATATATATATATATATATATCGCATATATATATATATATATATATGCGATTGTTTGATTTTTTATTTATTTTTTTTTTATTAGCGATTAATTTCTTAATTTCGCTCCCTAAGCGATTCTCTTATTAGTGGAAAAGAATTATTTGCCCTTTGTTTACATTTTTCTTCGCCCAAATCTTAAGTCGTTTTTCTTACTTTTCTTATTATTTAAATATTAATTATTTATTAATAATTACTACATGCATAAACGTAAGTATAGGTATCATCGTTAAAGGTTCGATCCTTGGCAATAAAAGTCTAGCTATACTGATGAGGAGTAGACTCTGAAACATGCATGTATAAAGATGAATTACTTTTATGTACGTAGTAATTATTAATTAATAATTAAAATTTAAATAATATATATATACATATATATATATATATATATATATATATATATATATATATATATATATATATACGAAATACGAAGTCACGCGTGAGTTCGTGTAAACAAAAAATGGCTTCCAATTTGCAGCTATTCGATTGTTCAGAAAGATGGAAAATAACAGTCTTGAACAACTAAGGCATCTTTATCGACTTTTACGCAGCGGAACTTTATCGGTTGAAAACCTGCTCATTTGAATACCAAAATTTGGCCGTTGAAGAACGTCCTACTGACTATCTTTATAATCGTCGCAATTAGCGGTTTATTGGCCGACCTTCTATGGAGCAGGTCATGTTCGATATTTCTTTGCTGTCTTCAAAGAATTTCGCTAATTTCTTTTGATGCAACGGAATTTGACTGCAAAAGCACAGAACAAGGGGAAAATGTTTACGATGTAGACACAACTTAATAATTTTCGTTCAAAATATAAAAAAATTTTTTAAGAAATTCTTTAGACAGTGTGTTTAAAAGAAACCTTCTTTTTCAAGTAAATTTTAATAAGCATGCAATACATATAGCCCGTGTACCGCATGTGTCGTTTTATATTAAAAAAATGCAGCCTGAATAAAATATACTTTATTTTCGCCATTTAGCGATCAAAATTGCAGTTTTTTTAAAATATGATAATTTTATTTTATTATTAAAAAAAAAAACTTTATAAACGTGCTTCGTTTACTTAAACTGCTTTTAGATGACGCATGTCTGTTAAGTATATTGACAAAGAAATGGAAAAAACACTAGAGGATGACCTCGAATCTGTAGTGGAACGGGGGCATAAATGGATGGTCACATTCAATGCTGCCAAGACTAAACTGGTTTCCTTCAATAATTACAAGAAACCTTCTCTGCCACCAATAGCAATGGCCAGTGACTCCCTGTCAGAGAGTACATCTTACAAACTGCTTGACCTAACGTTCACAAGAAACATGAGTTGGAATAATTATATTGAAAACAGTGCCAGGGCCGCCGCGAAAAAAGGTAGGCTCTCTCTACCGTGCTAGAAAAGTACTGACACCTGAAAGTATCCTGTACCTCTATAAAGTCACCATTCACCTATGCATGGAGTATTGTTGTCCCATTTGGGCTGGTGCATCTGCTGCTGGTCTCTCGCTCCTAGACAAGGTTAAAAAATGAGTCGCCAATCTGATAGGCCCTGAACTGGCATAATTTTATTTTATTATTAAAAAAAAAACTTTATAAACGTGCTTCGTTTACTTAAACTGCTTTTAGATGACGCATGTCTGTTAAGTATATTGACCTTTATAAAGTCGTGTCCATTGCCTTGTAATTCTTTATTTATTTAATCCATCAGTCTTCACATTCCATGAGCGATGTTTCTGACAAAGGATAGAGGATTGTTTTTTTCTTAGTCACAATGTATTCCGTCTAATATTTATCATTGAACAAGTGTTTGACCTTGAAATAGTATTATATTTAACTTTTTACGTTAAATGGCGTGATGTCTTGTCTGGAAGGATTTTCATAACAACCTGAGTACCGGATATCCACGATCTATGAAACTCAGGTTGCTATTTGTCTGTTGATAAAAACACACATGGACTCTTTTGTGTGTGTGTGTGTGTTTTATAAAGGATTCACCACTTACCAAGGCCCGGAGATCACAGGAGATAAGAGTTAATGTGTGTACTGCAGTAAATGAAGCAATATCGTAGTAATTATTATTAGTGAAAATTTGGTAAATTGGTTGCTTAAGAGAACGGCTCATCAAGAACTTATTCACATTGGATTTGAAGACGACCATATTGTAGTAAGTTGGAAAGCACGAAAACGGTAGACAGTTCTACGAGTGTGCAGTTCTAAGACAGAAGCTTTGTATATGGTACCTACATTTAGGTTTAGGCAGAGATAAAGTGTGGGGTGAAAGTCAAGCAAGGGGAGACCTATGACACATAAGCTGCTGAGTAACTCTACTGCAACAGAAATTACGTCATTTTTGTCGAAAACTTTCACGTGAATCAGGGCAGGATACATCCAAATATGGAGCATTGTTTTCACGTCTGCGAAGTTACTGCTCGTAACACCCTGTATTAAAATTTTACAAAATCGACTTTTCAATCAAGCGGGGAACAGACTCTTCTCTTCTCTGCATCACCATTCTTTTACAGAAAAGAACATTTGAGTTTCTTCAGCAATAATCGAAATCGAAACCAAAATTTATGAAGAGTTCTTGCTAATTTTGGAGTCAGTCTCCATTCTCTTACGTAGACATTCTCTCTGTCAACAGAAGGAATTAGTTAGGTGATTAGACTTATTTAGGGATATATTTGAACTCTCCGCTTTGCCTCCACGGTTAATTTTACAAAAAAAAATAGTTGCGAAAGTTTTAAGGGGATTGAAAGACTAAAGAGAAAAGAAACTCTACACAGAACTACACTTGATTACTCCTAAATTCCAGTGATGACGAATCATTATTGCCAATGGTAAACGCGTTTTATTGTCCTATATATATATATATATATATATATATATATATATATATATATATATATCTGTGTGTGTATAATAAGTTATAAAAATATATAAGGCAATTAAGCTACACATATCATTCCGCGTTTCATTCTAGTGATAATTCGTTATACTTGTATATATACATATATATATATATATATATGAAGTAGTTATATGTATATATGAAGTAGTTATATATATATATATATATATATATATGAAGTAGTTATGCTATATATATATATATATATATATATATATATATATATATATAGAGAGAGAGAGAGAGAGAGAGAGAGAGAGAGAGAGAGAGAGAGAGAGATATTCAAAAGTTTCGTATATGTTAACATGGTCAATCGATTATTACCTCAATATGTGACTGGTTAATATGGATATTTAAAAAAAAATTAACTAATTAATAAACAGAACATTTCTGCCAGAATTACTGCAGTGGCTTAATTACTGCAATTTGTTATACGAATATGTGGATTTTAGTAACTTTATTTCTACATTCAAAAAAGCGTTATGCAAGCAAACTATACTGTATTTGCAGCTTCTCTTCGCATTTTCGGATTTGGTAATCATGTCCAAACGCATTTTGTCGCTTTTGGTGGATTGGTTCTTGCTATTGATATAATAATTAATAATTGATTGATATAATAATTAAGTGATTGATTTTGTGCTACGAAACAAATACTGTCAAGAATCGTAAGTGTCAACTAAATTAAAGGAGTACAATGTAAGGTGGTAAACATCATGAAATTCGGATTATAGATTTTGTCATTCATTCTTTATGTATATATATAAATATATGTGTATATCTATGTATGTGTCAGGTCATGTCATAAGCTACTGGTACCCTGTAACCCAGGACTACCAGCCTAATTGTCGGATCACCGGCGACTAAACTGGTTCGCCCACCAGACTTGTTTGGTGAGGAGGGCGGCTAGTCTCCCTGAAGGATTAAAAATAAGACCTTTCAAAGGGCGAATGAACCCTTTTTTAGGGTAAACGGCCAACTAGCACCGTGTATATCTGTGTGTATGTATATATGCATTGGGGTGGAGAGGGTTCCCGTAAGCCGTGGTGAAGGCAACCATGTCTAGGAGAAATAAATCTGTGATTTAAAAAACACAAAGCAGGAGACCAGTACCCGCAGTATGCTGGTCTGCAGTTTAATTTGTTGCTGGCTATCTTGCTCTTGCTTGTTACTGGATCTCAACATTTTGGACCGAAAGAGAGATTTAGCTGTCGTACAAAGCTAAAATCTCTAACATCATATTTGTATACATATTCTCTAAGGCATTTGGGCTCATGGACTTTAAGTGTCTGAGGGAGTGATACTCGCCTGGAAAGACGTTGCTATCATCATATATATTTGTGTATATACATATATGTGTGCTCATATATTCTCCACAATTATAAAAAAAGAACTTTGCGTCTGCGTGTGTGTAGGTTCACAATTCTCAAAAACTGCTGGGGCGATTTTTATGAAAGTTCACATGAAGATACGTTATGTTCCTGCCAGGGCTATTTTACATCGGCATATTTTCGATAAGTATCGATAATCGATATAATCCGATGAAAAAAGAAACGGGCGATTTTGACCGATGTTAACAACTTACACAATTGAGAAGTTTTATTACGACATAAGCCGAAAGAAACAAAAATTATTACGACACAAGCCGAAAGAAAAGAAATTATTACGAGACAAGCCGAAAGAAACAAAAATTATTACGACACAAGCCGAAAGAAACAAAAATTATTACGACACAAGCTGAAAGAAAAAAAAAATTTACGAAACAAACCGAAAGAAAAAAATTATTACGACACAAGCCGAAAGAAAAAAAAATTACGACACAAGGCGAAAGAAAAAAGCATTATTACGACACAAGCTGAAAGAAAATAAATTTGTTTATTATATAAAACCAGCAGTACAGGCTTTGATATCTTACGCATAAAGTGGCAAGATTTAATCATGAACACCGAGGTTCTACCAATATTTTATCTGTTGTAGTTTGTTTGTAGTGATGTGTTTAGCTTGATGTTCAGTTTGCTTATTTTTACGACCAGGGATTATTTCAGTTTTGATTGTGGCCAAAGGTAAAGTGATTATTAGCTAAAAGGTCGCCTCGAATTTTGCCTCCCTTTCATTTGGTGTACAAATCAATAACTGATTTTACAAATGCTTATACTTCTATTTATAGTAAATGCTGGAGAAAGTTTTAAAAAAAAAACCTTCCGGAACCAACGACAAAAAATACTTTTGTCAGTTATATTTAAAAAGTCTCTAGAAATGCTTATAATGATATTTTCATTTTCTAATATTAAAATAATTTTATTTATGTTATCTTAATACTATTATAATTTATATATTATTAATATTTATTTTGTTTTATATTTTATATTTCATTTTATTACATAATATTTCAAGTATTATTATTTTATTATAATATTTTACTATGGTAATAAATATTTTCATTATTAATTATTTTAAATAATTAGTATGTTTCGTAAATTATATTCTTTTGTATGAGAAATTGTAATTTTTTTAATATTTTAAGAGGAAAAGATGTGCTCATATGACAGTAGACAAGTGTCATTGCATGAGTGAATATTTGTATGAAATTTTATTACAGAGTTTTAGCTTTATACCACAGCTAAGTTTCTTTCTCTCTATATATATATATCTATATATTCATCTATATCTATTTCTCTTTGTGTCTCTCTCTGTCTCTCTCTATCTCTCTATCTCTCTATCTCTCTCTTGGGCCAAATGTTGAGATCCAGCAACAAGCAAGAGCAAGATAGCCAATAAGTCACATGCAGACCAGCCCAATGCGGGTAATGTTCTTCCACTTTATTATTTTTTTAAACCAGATATCTGCTACTCACAGAAGGGTTGCTCCTACGGGAGTCATCCCACCCCAATGCCATTTGATTCATGATAGGAAATTAGTTTGCTGAGCACCAGAGCATGCTTCACACGCCGGTAGGTCATGCATGGCGCAGCTGACAGAGTCTAAGTTCCTCTGAAGATTTCTGTCAGTGTTAACCCACCTTTATCCTCTGGTTAAAATAGTTTAACCAACAAGGCAGTTAGGGTCAAGTTATACGGCGCAGGGCATTCGCCGTCATCAGAGCCCCTATGTGTGTCGTGCACGTGGGATCGATTTGCCTAGGAGAAGCCCTATATGACACTACGACATCTACGTGCTTTTAACACACATCCACACAAGACACTGATCATTAATATATATATATATTTATATACATACATACATATATATATATATATATATATATATATATATGACTACTTAATTTACTCACATAAAATTAATATACGAAAGTATAGATTTATGCGTATAAGCCTGAAGAGTCCGAGAGTGGATGAAACGCGGAATATTCAGTGTAGCTTAATCGCTATATATATTTTATAAATTACTAATATATATATATATATATATATATATATATATATATATATATATATATATATATATATATATAAATTGTGAAGTTTAAAAGGAACTTTATAAAATTATACATCTAATACGTTTTACAGAAAGCAAAATAAAGGATAAAATTAAGATCACGGCAATTCGAAGCTAAAATCTTCTCGTCAGAAGTGGAAAAATTCTGCATCATACAAAGATATTAGTAAAAAGGAAACACCACCTTTCAAATCATTAAGATTAGAAATAGAAAATTTCTTTGGGAGATAGTATGATAGTGACAAAAAAGGGAAGAGCATGAAAGAAACGACATTATATATATATATATATATATATATATATATATATATATATATATTATTATTAATATAATTATTTTTAATGTCGAGGATCACTAGTGCACGGAGTCAGGATTGCCGTCCGTCGGGAGATTCGAATCCGGCTTTAAAACCATCTCTGACTCTATTAGCAAGAAGAAAATCGCTTAGCCAACATTAACTGCATCGAGAAAAATAGTTGAAATTAACATTTCAAAATCATAAATGTCATTATGGAAGGCTGAAAATGACCATGTGGTTTTAACGTGACGACCTTCTCCTAGCAACGCGGTATTTTTGTTTGGTTTGTAAATTCAACTCTGTAAACAAAACGTTTCACTTTTGTGTTTCAGCGCTCTTTCCTCGAATTTTTGATGACTGGCTTAATATACCACAAATTTTCAAGCGTATCAAAATTATAATTGGAAAAACACTTCTCTGTATAACCTCCACAGTTTAACCAAGTGTAATATATTTTTTCTTTAGCTTTCATAGCGGTCATGCGATAAGATAAATATATGCATATAATTTTTCACACCAAAAAGTATACGTAAAGCCACAATTCGCCCAGACATGAAGTATTGTTACTATATTTGGGCTGGTTTATCTAAAATTAATCTATATCTTTAGACAGGCTGCAAGAAAGGTTCTGAAATCTAAGAGGCCACACACTATCAGTCAAGCCCCAACCTCTTTCCCATCGCGGTAATGTTGTATCCCTGCCTGTTTTATAAGTATTTTGATGTAATGTGGCCCTGTGCTCACTCAACATACATACTTCAGACTTATCTTTTAAGCAACAAAATCTTACCCCATATCATCTGATGCCCCCTGATGCCGGAAAGCCTACCAATGTAATATTTTTTTGGGGAGTTGTTTTTCAACTGTGAACCGTTGGGATTTTCTTTCTGTTCTCTGATACTCTAAATGTACTAACGCGCAGAAGTTTTAATGTAGTTTTGAGCAGGCATCAACTCCCGGCAGTTTTCTGATAGACATGATCCTAAAAGAGAACCATTTACGGTCCAAATGACAATATGAGTTTTTTTGTAAAAACTAGTAAATAAATTTTAAAAAATTATAAACTTAATGTTTATAAATATATGCAAAATGTGTTTAGTCTTGTGTTTACGAGACACGTGTGCATGAAATTTTTATTATTTAAAATGCGAGTTTCAATATTTCCAGTTACAAACATTGTAATCTAGATTATCACTGCTATTATATAAAATGAATTGTGTATGTCTGTCAGTGTGTCTGTGAGTTCGTTCCCTATGGACACGAAAACAGCAGGATCTGTTATTTATGAAATTTCACACGAAAGCAATATATGTACCTAGCAGTTTCTTAGATAGGTTTTATATTGGAATGCCTCCGATAAGTAATGTTTATTAATAATCGAAATCATCTGATGAAAGAAGGAACACACGATTTTGACTGTTGTGTCTGTATCAATAACAACACGAACGCAGAAAGTAAAGGCAAAACAAATATATTAAGACGAAAAGATAATACATATTTACAAAGGTGCAGTTTTACTGCAGTTGGAAGATTGTCCGGCAGAGGGCGTGTTAAAGTCCTTCATGGAGCAACCGGCACATGCGTCTTGCCTATCCGGCGTTCGAACATAGCTTCCCGGTCTTGCTGACTTGATACCTTTATCTATATCTTTTCACCCACGTATGCTAATTAGTGGGCGTCTCCACAACATTGACCAAAATTGATATCTTACACATTTTAATATCATGAGTGCATTTTAACAGTTTTACTACCACACAAGCTAAAAGGTCACACGTATAAAATCAATAGTAGGTTCTTTGATATGACAGGAGCGCGTTCGAAATTAATGTCTCTGTTTAAAGCACAATTTCACTATGATACTTGGCTTTTCATTTTCAACTTAAATTGAGAACATTCTCACCGTCCAAACAGTAATGCCAGGCATATGAAATCAACAGTATTTATCTGATATGACAAGAGAACATTCGAAATATATGTTTCTCTTTAGAGAACAATAGAAGCATGATAATTTTGAATTTTAAACTCTAATGCAAACCATTACATATAAATATAATTTTAAAGCCGTGCTAGAAAACTACTTACGCCTGACAGTATCCTATACTTCTATAAGGCAATCATTCGCCCATGTATGGAGTACTTTTGTCACATCTGGGCTGGTGTATCTGCTGCTTGTCTCTCGCTCCTGGACAGAGTTCAAAAGAGAGTCGCCAACCTGATAGGTCCTGAACTGTCAGCTTCAGCCTCTGTCCCATCGACGAGATGTTGCATCCCTCTGCGTTCTACAAATACTTCAATGGTGAATGCTCTGACGAACTGCAAACACTTGTACCTCTCCGACGTAACTACCCCCGACAAACCCGACAAGCTACTAAGTCTCATCTCTTTACAGTAGAGATCCCTAGGTGCAAGAAAGCCTTTTACTCCAATAGTTTCTTCCCCATAACTGCGGGTCTTTGGAACTCCCTTCCGGGATTCTGCTTTCCCAACTGCAATGATATGCAGAAGTTCAAGTGTAATGTTAACAAACATCTTTCTACTCATCTCCCTTCATAATTACCCCGCTAAATAAGTCCCTGATAGTAGCCCCCTGCTTCAAAGTGGCACTGTGCCTTGTTTGGGGTGAAAATTGAATTAAAAAAAAAAAGAATGTTCTCTGCAGTGCATGTAAGCTGCAATATATTGTAAGGCCACTCCTCTCAGTGGACCGTCATATCTGCAACTAGAACAAGAGATCGATTTGATTGAAAAATAGATTTTTTCCATTTGACGTTTCTGAATTTAAGAGATAATTATCAGCTATTCGTATTATTTAAATTCATCGGACTACTGTTTTCATCCTAAGTGTGATTTTCACACGAAATTCCCTCCATATTCCCGAGCTTGACAGAAACATTCTCGAGTTCGACAAGATGCGCATGAAGTAGGCTGGAGGTTACATTGACCGAAACGTTTTGAAAATCACACGCAAGATGAGAACACTAGTCTGGTCAATCCAAGGATATTATCAATTTCAATGACAATAAAAATTTGTGTGAAACATTCGTTGGTAATTATTCAATCCTGGGCAACTTCGGGTCAGTTATTAATAAACTAAACGCAGAAAATTAATATGTTTATTAAAACAAGTAAAAAGTAAAACGTTTTATGTTGCTACTTGCGTTTTTGGTTTGAATATATTAAAGGAAAATTAAAAGGGTTTAGAACTTTACATTATAGCAGAGAGAGTTTAGCAATATCTTTTCTGTGTGAAAGTGGCAATCGCTTTACTCTGTCTACCATGTAGCGGTAAAAAAGAGACAGTGATTTGAAAATATAAGATCTCAACTTGCACAGTTCACAACCACATGTTCTACATAGCTTCCATAATATACAGCAAAATTAACTATTTCGATCCTTTCTTCCTTATGCCTTTTTAGCTTATTCATCATTTTTGTAACCTGCATTTAAAGTTGAAATTCTCGTGCAAAACATTCACAAAAGAGCCAATTATTATATTCAACGAGCATTGTATTATGTGTGCTATTTTTAAGTTGAGCTTTGATTTTAAAATCAGGAACTATGTAACAGCCATTGTGTCAATTTTTTTTTTGCGATTTTTCGAAATGTGAACTTGCATTCAGATGTATTCTAAGTTCGTTAAAATAAAATAAATATGAAAATTACGTCATTGGCATAGAAGAACTGGCGGAAGTATACGAATCTTAAATTAAACTCTTTGGAAATAAAAGGTGTCTTTCACGAGTTGCTAGATTTTTTGTACGTGCATTTAAAATTGGCGTTGACACTTGACAATTCAGTATGTTATTGCTATACATCGTATGAGATGAAATTAAGCAATGATCATGATTTCAGGTTCAAATGAACAGCTACAGCAGGAAGTGGAATACATCTTAGTAAAGTCTGATTTTAAAAAAGTCAATCTAGACGGGATGACAATTTAGAAAAATAATATGCAATAAAATTTTGTTTTTAAACTGGGAAAATTCTACAGTAACGTATAAAGTTATTCCTACTGCTCTTGGACCATTCGCGTGAATCGAGAATCAGTTTGGGAGATTAAAAAAAATGGCAGGTTATCTGTGAGGGACGATGAGAGGTGTGGAAGGAGTAAAGAAGTCAGAACACCAGAGTTGATTGGCCAAATAAAGAATTTCATAGATAGAGACTGTCATGCGTCTATAAAGACAATAAATGCACAGTTTGATGTCAGTGTGGAAACTGTCTCCAAAAAATTGAAGATGTGGGAAATTTGCGCGAACTTTGTTCCAAAGATGCTTAGTAAATAGCAGAAAAAACGATGTTGTCATTATAGTAGGGAGATCGTCGAGCTGATCAATTCAGATCCCGCAGTTCCTGATGCTATGGTGACTTGCGATGAAAGCTGAATCTACTGCTATGACTCAGAGACAAATAGACAGAATTCCCAGACTCTCCCAGACCCAAGAAATCCAGACACATCAAATCAATCCAGAAACTTATAATAATCCTCTTTTTTTTCACCACGGGCCTAGTCTACAGGCACCGTGTTCACACTGAACAGACAAGCAAAAAGAGATTACTCTTAATGTGACATTTAAACTATGTACCATCCTTGTGACTGATTACTTGATCAAGGCAGGCATCAAGACAGACTATCACCACTATTTGTTTTTTTTTTTACACAGCGATCACCACTTATCAAGGCCCGGAAGCAACTCAGCGATAAGGGTTATTGCAAGTACATTACGTTAGTGTGGAGATTTGATGAAGTGTTTACTTAAGGGGGCGGTTCATTAGGAATTTGTTAACGTTGGAGGAAGACATCCAAGTTGTAGTCCGGTGGGAAGCAGGCAGACGGAACAGAGTTCCACAGGCGTGCAGTTCTAAGAAAGAAGCTCTGTTCATGGAATCCGCGTTTTGATTTAGGCACAGATATAGAGTGGGGGAAATTTTTCACAGTGGATTCGGCTAGACGGGTGTTTTTCGTGAAAGATTGGCCAGGGGAGACCAGAGATTGGAGTTCAGAAGAGCACCTGCCATGGAAATTACGATAAAAAAAGATAGGCTCGCAACGTCTCTTCTGTGGGAGAGAGGTTGCAGGGTAGAGAAAACGGCATCCCTCACTAAGCCACGAAGTCTATTTTGTACTCTGTCAATGCAGAGTAGGCTGTTTTTAGTAGCTCCTGCCCAGATATGGCAACAGTATTCCATCCTTGGACGTACTTGTCTTTTATATAGATAGAGAATTGCATCAGTAGTGAGATATCTTCTGGAGCGGTAGAAGGATCCCACCATCTTTCTATGGTCGAGGCTATGCTTTCTGTGATTATAGTTATTCCTTAAGCTCAAAGAAAACATGTCATTATGGGACAATTTAGAAGATTAAAGAGGCTGTGGCATGGGTCATTAAAACGCTCACACAAATACGACTTCCATGGCGCTTTCCAGATGTTGCAGCTGGAGTTGATTACTTCGATAAGGACAAGAGTTTCATGTGTGTACCATCAATAACAGTGCTTATTGAAGGCACTTAATAAGGATACAGAATAAAGAATTGCAGCAGAGATGCGATTCATCTATATATATAAAAGCGAAAATGTATGTGTGTATGTATGTACGCTTTTCCTCGATGTCCACAAAAGGCTTCTTTCAGAGAAGCGCTTGCTAGGTTCACAACTTCTTAAAACTTTTTATATCATCTATAAATTGTAATATCTCAGAGTTACCCACGGAGCTGTCCTGTCTATTTAATTTTATTGACTTTCAAACGTTAATTATTCCACATTTCCCGCATCGGCACGCGTTACATTCGGTTTTCGGTATAAAAAAAGCGAAACTCGACTCTAATCTCAGGCCGAAAGCCAGTTGTCTCAAGAGAGCTAAGTAACGTTTGTTCAATGTCGACTTCGTCATATCAGACTGTAGCTTTCATTTCGCTCCTCCTAATAAACATGGAGCGGGTTTTTAAAAACAAACAAACCGATTTATTCACCTCATTCAAAACTGTCCCGCACAAAATAACTGCTGAATACCTATCGCCGTCACGTCAATCAAAAA
>NC_136516.1:6630000-6735000 GCF_053919585.1 Euprymna scolopes
CAAATAGGATCCTGAACAGAAGTGTGCGTTCTATCCCAACCATTATCAATGGACCAGAGGTTATCTCGTCAGCGTCAGACAAGGCCAAACTATTTGCAGAGAACTTTGCAGCTTATTCTACCCTATGCGACGAAGGCCATCAACTCCCCATATTTCCTCCTATAACACAGAACAAGCTAGGTAATATACAAATATCCGTGCATGAGGTCGCCAAGCTAATAAAAAACCTAGATTCCAGTAAAGCAACTGGCCCTGATGGCATCCCAATTATAGTGTTAAAAAAGCTTCAACCAGAACTTGCTCCCATACTTACGAAACTATTTAAGCGCTGCCTTAAGGAGAAGTGCTTTCCGACCCCCTGGAAGACCTCATCAGTTTGCCCTGTATTTAAGAATTCAGGTGATAAGTCATCTCCCTCTCAATACAGACCAATAAGTCTTCTCTGTGTTATGAGTAAGTTACTGGAATCAATATTAAATAGAGAAATAGTCAACCACCTCAGCAGAAACAACCTTCTTAGTGACACACAATATGGTTTCCGCTCTGCAAGATCTACCGCAGATGTGCTGACGGTTATATCCCACAGGATTAGTGAATCTCTTGACAAAGGCTTCCTTTCTAGGGCAATTGCTCTTGACATATCAAAGGCCTTTGACAAAGTATGGCATAAGGGTCTACTTCACAAGATTTCCAGCTACGGTATAACTGGAAATGTTTTCTCAATCATTAAATAATTTCTCTCCGATAGGCTCATAAGAGTAGTGGTAGATGGACAAAAATCGGAGGCCTGCAATATAAATGCTGGAGTCCCTCAGGGGTCAATCCTCGGCCCAACTCTCTTCCTGATCTACATCAATGACCTCCCTAAACACATACTTAAATCATTCGTTGACATCTATGCTGATGACACGACCATCTACGGCAACACATCAAAGGCTGTAAATGACGAAGTTCTCTCGGATTCTCTCTCCTCTGATCTCGAGCGCGTGGTTCAGTGGGGGAAGATGTGGCTAGTTACCTTTAATGCATCTAAAACCAAACTCCTATCCTTACATCATCAACGCTCTGATCCCCAGCTGGCATCAATTGTGATGGATGGCTCTCGTCTGGGTGAGGCCCCGTGTTTTGACAAGCTTCTGGGTTTGACCTTTACTCCTGATCTGAAATGGAACACGTACATCAAGTCTGTTGCCAAGGTCGCTGGAAAGATGGTGGGATCCTCCTACCGCTCCAGAAGATATCTCACTACTGATTCAATTCTCTATCTATATAAAAGCCAAGTACGGCCAAGGATGGAATGCTGTTGCCATATCTGGGCAGGAGCTGCCAAAAACAGCCTATCATGCCTTGACAGAGTACAAAATAGACTTCGTGGTTTAGTGGGGGATGCCCTTTTCTCTACCCTGCAACCCCTCTCCCACAGAAGAGACGTTGCGAGCCTATCCTTGTTTTATCGTTATTTTCATGGCAGGTGCTAGTCTGAACTCCAATCCCTGGTCCCCCCTCGCCAAACTTTCACGAAAATCACCCGTCTAGCTGAATCCACTGTGAAAAATTTCCCCCACTCTATATCTGTGCCTAAATCAAAACGCGGATTTCATGAGCAAAGCTTCTTTCTTAGAACTGCATGCCTGTGGAACTCTGTTCCGTCTGCCTGCTTCCCTCCGGACTACAACTTGGATGTCTTCAAGTCTAATGTTAACAAATTCCTAATGAACCGCCCCCCTAATTAAACACTTCATAAAATCTCCTCACTAACGTGATGTACTTGCAATAACCCTTATCCCTGAGTGGCTTCCGGGCCTTGATTAGTGGTGATCACTGTGTAAAAAAAAAAATATATATATATATATATATATGTATGTATATACATATATATATATATATATTTAATGAAAAATTCGGGCATAAAATGTAATATGCTTAAAATTAAACTAAGAAAACTAAAAAAAAAGATTAGTTGTTAAAACTCAAAGAGAAAAAACAAGATATTCTAGTAAAAAGTATAATAAATAGTAATAAAAATTTAATACATATGGATTATAAATCAGGTTACACCAGCAATTAATGCGTGTATATTGTCATTATTAATATATTTTTGTAATAGTTCTGCATAAAAATTTTGTAGATATAAAATATATGGTCGATATATTAGAATTATTAATATCATTTAAGTAAATATAAATAGATAATTATAAATAAAAATTTATTGAATACTAAATAGAATATTTTTTTAGTTATATATATCAAAATAAATAAAATGTATTAATAGGAATAGTTATTTTTTTAGTTCAAAATGGCGTAATGTAAGCTAATAATGAGGTAATTAAAATGTTTCTTTACATTTTCGGATTTTTATTTATTCCCAAATGCATTGTTTTTATTTTGGTTGATTGAGAGTTGCTACTTTTTCTGATTAGTTAAGGGAAAATAGACGCTTTGATTGATATAATAATTAAATGAATAGTTATTATCAAGAACTGCAAGTGACAACGGAATTAAAGAAATAACTGTATGACGGTCAACATCATGAAATTTTTTATTTATTTGTTATGTACTCTGTGATTACATTGAGCACCTTAAATTAAGTATTCGTGTATATAAAAAAGTGAAATATAATTAATAAAATCATATTTCAGAAACATGTATATATGGGAAGGGGGCACATTATATATATATATATATACATATATATATATATATATATATATATATATATATATAATAAAATAAAAAAAGAAAAGAAATTTAAGAAATAAGTAAAAAACAGCTATATATATAAAAACAATAATAATAAAAATAGTTAACTGAAGTAACATAAACCAATTATTAAAAAATAGCTTTCGACTTAAGCTAACCCACCTATTCAAACAATACTAACAACAAACACAAATAAATTAATAAACAATAAAGAATTAAATGGAAAAAAACGTCCGATCTCTTACCACTTATAGTTTTATGAAAATAAATAAGTTAACAACTCCTAAGGAAGGTCAAGCCAGTGCTCCCTTCCCACCTATCTTCCTATTCCTGACAACCGCCTCACTAACCTAAACACCCCAATAGCCGTCTGGGAGCGCACCATCCCGCACCCCGCCTCTCACATCCCACCCCTACTTCTATCCTTCATCAACTAACTGGCTCCAGCCTACTAGCGACTTTGTGACCTAGATACACAAAGTCATCGCACCTAATACATACCAGCAAGAAAAATAAATTAATAAATAATAATAATAATAATAATAATAATAATAATAATAATAAATTAAACTATATATATACAAAAAAATTATAAAAAAGGAACAAAAAACATGTTAATCATCTAATTAGACCATAACTAAATGCCCTCCTTACATTTGCTCCGAGGCTCTACACAGCTATCCAATTTCCGCTTTGAATCGATCTGTCACGTCTACCATTTGAAAAGGAAAGTTTTTCCGAAATTAATTATGGATATTGTCGCAGACATAACAAGTAAGACATTTGTATCCAATAATACAACTGAATAAATATATGTATATATAGACATATATGTATGTACTTATTTATTTGTAAATCCCCACTTGTTTTCGTCTCCTTTCACCAACAACGACTATATTTCATTCCTCGCATTGTGATAACCTTCTAAATCTCTACTACATATATATATATATATATATATATATATATATATATATATATATATATATATATATATATATATATATATATATATATATATCATCAGGATTTATAATAGTACAGTTCTGTCCTTATTAAGAAAATAATAATTATAAATAAATGGATGTAATCTAGTACACGTTTACACACTTCGACTCAATACGTTGTACCAGAATACGTCACAAGAAACAGAGAACAAGAAATAATACGAACTTTTTGTAACAACGACAGTAATTTCCTTATTCTCCCGTCATTCATGAATTCCTGTTATAGCTGTGACGCCAAAACGTCTTTAACGTGATACCTACATTTTTATCTGATCTGAATAAGATCCAGTAGATATCTCACTGCTGATGCTATTCTCTATCTATATAAGAGCCAGGTACGTCCAAGGATGGAATACTGTTGCCACATCTGGGCAGGAGCTGCTAGAAAGGACTTGTCCTGCCTTGATAGAGTTCAAAATAGACTTCGTAGCCTCGTAGGAGATGTCCTTTTCTCCTCCTTGCAACCTCTATCTCACAGAAGAGATGTTGCGAGTTTGTCTCTGATGTATCGTTATTTTCATGGAAAGTGTTCAACTGAGCTTCAATCTATGGTCCCCCCTCACCAAACTTTCACAAGAAACACTCGTCTAGCTGTAAACACTATCAATAATTTCCCCCACTCTTTATCTGTGCCTAAACCTAAACGTAGATTCCATGAACAAAGCTTCTTTCTTAGAACTGCACGCCTGTGGAATTGTCTTCCGTTTTCCTGCTTTCCGGCTGACTACAATATGGTTGTGTTCAAGTCTAAAGTTAATAAGTTCTTGATGAGCCGTTCCATATAAGTTATCAAATTTACCAAATTTTCATTACTAATGATTACTATATTGACCAATTTCTACTGTACACTCTTTAACCCTTATCCTTGAGTGGCCTCTTGGCCTTGATAATGTGGTGATGCCTATGTAAAAAAAAGACCCCTCTCCTTTTTATATCCATTTGCTTTTTCTTTACCGTGACGTCATTTCGTACACTGCTTGTCTTTGTATGCAGCCGGCATACGCGCTCTGTTACATGAACCGGGGGATGAAAGCAGCATAATTTAGCATGAATTAGACTAGTGGGGTATATGGTTAGAAAAGAAGGAAAAAACGTAACGGGCGTATCTGCATCGCTTTTTGGGAAAGAAGAAGGAAAGGATGGCCAGCGCATTTGTATACGCGAAGGGTATATTGGGAAGGCAGAGCATGGTGGGAGAAGCTATTGCCTCCTCCCCCCTCGTTTTTCTCTAGATAGGAGGATATGAAAGCTGGGAAAAATTCCGTGGGGAGGGCAGAGAGAAAAGATCGTGAACAACTTCTCTTGAAAAGAATTTCGTGTTGCTGACGTTCGGATTGTGCGGTGTGACATTGGTGGCGAGAGGACAGGTGTGGTCGATTGGAAAAAAAGGGCAGAAACGTGCTGTTGTCGAGAGAGTGACTCACTCCTTCCCGAACCCCAGAACCGAATCCTGATTATAACTCTATAACTTATGTATTTCTTCGTCTACATATTGTAGAGGCTGGTAAAAATATGATAATGGCATATGAAAAAACACGCCGTCTTTAAGTCAATTATATAGAGAGATAGAGCATTAGAGCCAATGCGTACGGAAGTTAGTTGACAGAACGACATATATGTGTAAAAATATGGCACATATTTATGAAGAAGAAAAAGAGAGATTTTGTCATTAAATTTTTTTCTCATTTTTGTTATTTAGCGGAAGTCTTTTGTTCGCATGCGCATTATTCCTGTTCCGGTCGCGTTTCTTGGTTCGTCTGTGACAAGAAAGCCGTGTCTGCGCAAACCGGCTTCCATTGTTGTTGACAATTCTTTTACGCGACACACACGCACCTCCCTGTTTGGTTTCATTTGTTTTATTTCGTTTTCTCTTGGCTTTTATTTGTTTCGATATATATATATATATATATATATATATATATATATATATATATATATTTATTTATATATATTTATATATATATAAATATATATAAATATATTCAGTTTAGATATATATATTGTTTATATATATACATATATTGCCTGTATATATACATTGTTTAATGTATCTATACATACGTACATACGTACGTACATACATACATACATACATGAATATATATATATATATATATATATATATATATATATATATATATATATATATACATTTGTGTGTATTCTAATTTGTATTCTAAAAATTGAAGTATTGTAAATGGGCGGAACACTTTATTATTTTTATTACTTACTTTTAGGCGCCATTTTTTTCAATTCGTTTGGTTTTGTAATTCTTCTTTAAAAGCGTGTGGGTTGGGAGCTAAAAACATGGTCGGCGTCTTTAAAGAACTTTAGAAAGCGTAGGTACATTCTGGCGCGTCTACTTGTTCTTCCAGTCTCACTGCATATATATATATATATATATATATATATATATATATATATATATATATATATATATATATATATATATATATATATATATATATATATATATATATATATAATTTAAAGGAGATTAGAATAATAGTCTAAAGAGCTAAGTGTATTTTAATGTAATAGTGAAATTACTAGTTTAATTAAAATACAGGAAATGCTCGTTGTAATTTAGATATATAATAAGCTCGATAGTTAAATGTCCTAGAGCTAATTCAATATTAAGTAATGTGATTTATAATTTAAAAATTTAAAAAATTTTTAAAATTTAAAAATCAAAATTTAATTAAATTAAAAATCAGTTTCATAAGAAGGAACAACAACAAAGTCAATTATCTGTACGATCGTTTCGGAAATCCGTGCTTTTTATTTGTGGTATACATGAAGTCACGTAGAACAAATTGTTCTACGTGACTTCATGTATACCACAAATAAAAAGCACGGATTTCCGAAACGATCGTACAGATAATTGACTTTGTTGTTGTTCCTTCTTATGAAACTGATTTTTAATTTAATTAAATTTTGATTTTTAAATTTTAAAATTTTTTTAAATTTTTAAATTATAAATCACATTACTTAATATATATATATATATATATATATATATATATATATATATATATATATATATTCCAGCACGTCTTATTGATCACAACAGAGTTTGTTTCTTTTTCAATTTTTCTGGATATCCTCTCAACTCGCCGAGAGGTCTTTTTTCTTCCAGCCAGCATGTTGTATAAAATGGTGCCCAACAGTTACTGTTCAGCCATATTCTTCACATGCGCATGAATATTAGCGCATGAAACAAAATATATATATATTAGCGTATGAAGCAATGCTCTTTGTGTCTATGTATAGTAGGTCATGTGCTCCTATTTTTTTTCTTTTTTGGCATCTTTTCTGTTCATCTGGGAGGAATAAGCGGTAATAAATTGGATGATAAATTTGTTCTCTCAGTTGTGCAGTTCATATTTTCTACAATGTAGGTAAGTAGGTTATAGGTCTATAGTTGCTGTGTGTGGTCCCTGTTTTTCCTTCTCTTTGCACCAGCGTGGTTTTAACGTAGGTTGTCCATTATGCTACAGATGATTTCTGGATGCATCCTTTCAGTTGCTGAACTAGCCTTTCATGTAGTGCTGTGAATTTCTTAGAGCAATATGCATATATTCATTCATGAGCTAGTGCTCTCACGTTGACCATTTTTCATAGCATTTGAGGGTTTCCTTCCTGATTTTATTCTCTGTTCCTTCTTCGATTTGCTATGACGCTTCTTTCATTTTTTCAGCCATTCTGCTTTTCTATTATGACATTTTTCTTTCTTTTGTTTCCCTCCGTCCGGTTGTTTTGTTTTTGTCGTTCCTCGATTTACATTTTGGTAGAATTGGCTTTCATTATTTTTAAAGGCCCTGTTTTGCTTGTACGTTTCAAATTTGTACTGGTACAGTCTTTATCCCCCTTCTTTTCCTGCTATTTTTTCTTCACTTCTTTCTGTGTCTTGTTTATCCTCTCCAGGCTTATCGCATTTCTATTTTTTCATCCTCTTCTAATTCTTTTCATCTTGTTTATCGCTTTGATATCCTTCTTAAGTTTGTAGATCTGGTTTCCAGCCTCAAATTTCATCGAGGTGCTGTTGGTCCTTTTTATTTCTCAGTTTTTCTCTTTTTACTTCATATTTACTGTCTTGGTGCCCGCATAAATTAAATTGTTAAGGTCTGTAATGGTCTCTGTTGGGCGGAGTTTGCTGACCTTTTCTCTTTCAGTTTTTAGTTTTCCCACGCTTGTTTTGTTTAGGGTAGAAGCTTTTTTTTCCTTGTTTATAAGTTTCCTGATTTTTACTATTCAGCTAATTCAGTTTCGTTAAGTTCTGTTGTTTCATAGATTTCGGTCTTCATTTTAACTTTGATTTGCAGTTCTTCTTCTTATTTATTATTATTATTATTATTATTATTATTATTATTATTATTATTCTTATTATTATATTACTAGGAATTCTAACGCAGGTCATCGTCAAATATTACTTACTACAAATAATAATAATCTTTGGTGTTTTCTGGAAGCTGTCTTACAACATTATATTCTGGATATTAAGTACGCTTAACCTTTTTCGATGACTTTTGCAAAAAAACTTTGAGTAATCGCATCAGCCGTATTCCATTGATTTATCACAGGCAACAATAATTGTTTTTCACTGAGATTTGAGTGGTAATAAGCCTTTTAATGTACCTGTCCTCTTTATACGCTTTTAGGTGCGGTCCGAAAACCACTCTTCCTCCTAGACCTGGGACATTAGATATTGATACTCCAAATTTTCGAGAATAAACTCTCTTCGTAAGGCAAGAAACAGAAATGCATGCAAATGTTCGAGTAAGGATTGCCTTTTCCTACAAACACTTGCACCACCCGCGTGCATACACACACACACACACATACATGCATAAATATATATATATATATATATATATATATATATATATATATATATATATATATATATATATATATATATATATATATATATATATTTGTCGGTGTCAGGAATTCAGGCCTGGTCGACTGTCGTGCCGGCGAGCTGTCAAATCAATTTCCAGGAAACGAATTGTGATAAGTCTTAGTTATTGTTAAGAATTATTATCGCTTTGTTATGTATATGAATGAATAGTAATAATTTTGTACTTAAGTGGTTTTATGTCTTCAGTGTCTATGCGGAGTTTTATCTGTTTTGAATAATGCGAATGGTTTAAGCGAGATAACGTGTTTAATTGAGTGTGGTCTTTGATTTAGTGTATCAGTCAATATACATACATGCAAACACATACATGCACACATATACATCATATATATATATATATATATATATATATATATATATAATATAAAGCTGAACGTCTGTGTGTGTGTCTGGTCACGAATAGGCTCCTATATGGTTGACTATTATAGAAAACTGATCACATATGATGATAGAAGATGTATCGAGACACAGGAATGGGTATGTTTGATCTGGCATAATGATGATTCATTAAAATTGTGGGGTGTGCGTACGCGCCTGGTCCACAAAGTATGGAAATAAAAAAAATTAAAAATTAAAAAAAAACGTTTACAAGTGTTTTGGATATAGATGTACACAAGAATACTTTGATAAGTATGTTTTAACTTAAATAGGGATGGTATAATAAAATTGTGGGGTCGGCGTTCGCGCCTTTCCTCCATAGAATGGAAATAGGTATAAACTTTAATAAAGATTTTCATATCTATCTGCGTAAGTATACTTTGATAATTATGTTTCAGTTCGAAGAAATATGGTATGATGAAATTATAGGGTGTTCGTTCGCGCCTGACCTTCATAGAATGGAAAGATGTCACAAAGTTTAACAAGGTTTTTTTTTTAATATCGATCCACAGAATATTGTGATAAGTGTTTCAGTGTAACCAGGTATGGTATACTAAATTATGGGGTTTGTCTATTTTATTTTCGCTTTCATCATATTTTGCTTTGGTTTTGATACCCCCAAATTCGAAGCTATCTCTTTACAACCCTTCCTTTTCATAACCTATCATGCTTTCATAAATCAGAGTCCATTTCCTGTAGGCTGTTTTTGAACCCAGTTAACGACGGGTACTTTTGCTAGAATATATATATATATATATATATATATATATATATATATATATATATATATATATATATATATATGTGTGTGTGTGTGTGTGTGTATATATATATATATATATTAAGGGGATTAGAACAACAATCTAAAGAGCAGTGTATGTTTTCATGTATTAGTAAATACATTAATACAATTAAAATAAACTGGTCGTTGTAATTTAGATATATGATAAGCTCGATATGCATATGTATCCTACTAGTAAGATGATTGATAATTTATAATAAAAATTAAAAATCAGTTTCACAAGGAAGAACAAAAAAATCAATAAATTGTACGATCGTTTCGGAAACGATGTTTTTATTGAGATAAACAATAAGTTTTGAAAACTAATTTTATCATATGGTTTTTGAAACGAAGTCTCCTCATCAACAAAAATATTCGGTGTTTTTTTTTTTAAGTAACCAAAAATAAAACTAGCTTTTTTGTAAGTGTCCCTGTCTTTGATAGAGGCATTTTGGATGATGGACACACATATATGTACCGACAACTCTCCTTTATATAATTCCTTGTGGAATCACTCAGCATTTCTTTCCAAATTAGTACATATTAACACTGAAAAAAAATGGCCTCCCTAATGGAACCGACTCAATTGACTCTCGAATATATTTTTTTTAATTCTAGATATTACTCATCAAGGAAAATGCTGATAAAATGATAATAATAAAAGGCAGATGTATCTGGAAAATATTTAAAATATGAAGGAAAATAGTTACTTTTTTGTTGTTGATAAATAAAATAAGATAAAATGAAATAAAATAAAAAATAAAATAAAATCGTGTGAAAAGGTTGGTTAAGATGGGATATTTCAAATATATATATATATATATATATATATGTATATATATATATATACCTTTTAATGGTATAACTTTTAATGGTATACCATCAATGGTCCGTCTTTTAAAGCTCGTGGACCTGGATATGACCTTAAACTATATCCGATGGTGAGGCCCCAGCTTTCTGGTTTTGGCGAGTGTTGAGCCACCCTTTAATTGCCATTGCTCCCAGGTTCACTCTGACCCGGAGTGGTAGTACCTGTTAGGGTCCCAACTATGGGCTAATAGAAACCGACTTAGATATATTTTTAAATATTGTACTGGTATTTTATTTTATATTTTCGTCTATTTATTCATCCAGAAAAAGCCTTCTAACAAAGACGAAACGTTGATGGACGTATGATTTTGTGTGTTTCTTTATATATATATATATATATATATATATATATATATATATATATATATATATATATATATATATTATAACTTCCACAGCCAAACAACGTCGCAGCCCACAAGAACCATGACAATCAAAGAACCGGAAGTCCAAGCCTCGAGTTTCGCCCTCATTTGGGCTCATCAGTTAGACACATCCGAACTCAGGATTCGAAACCCGAGCCTCTTGCATGCAAGGCAAGCACTCTACTAACTGAGCAAACGCCCTGCACACAAGAATTTCAATATATATATATATATATATATATATATATATATATATATATATATATATATATATATATATATGTATATATATATATAAATATATATATGTATATGTATATATATATAAATATATATATGTATATGTATATAAATATATATATGTATATAAGTATATATATATATGTATATACATATACATATATTTGTGTCTGTACATATATATATATATATATATATACATTCATGGTTCCCGTCTCCTGATAATTTGCTAGCAGGAGGTCAAGAAGGCGAGAGAAGGCAAATGATCTAAATAACCTTGTGACAAACGACCTTTTTCAATTAACCCCAATTGCCACTGGTGTGAGGAGCGTTCAACCATTGCACTGTCGGCATAATCATCGCCAAAATAAAATATGCTTACTCGGCCAAAGTCAACAGTTGATTGCGACACTCATAATAACGCGGAAATGTTAAATACTTTTTCCAATAAATATGAATACTGACTAACCCATGTTTACAATTCGATGCATGTGAATTAAAGAAAAACAAACGCCACAACACATAGAAACATATATCGATTCATGAATAATTACTGAGTTTGATTGATACAATTAAGATATGTCTCTAGCAATTTTAATGCACTGCAATTTGTGATTTACAAGTCTTAATTTTATTAGCTCGTTTCTTTATATATTTCCCTTGTATTTGTCACTGGCTGTTATATTTTAACGTACTAAAAAGGGTTCTGTTTTTTAATGGGTACCATAACACCATATTGTTGTATTGGGAGTCCCAGCTTAAATGCTTTCTAGGTAGTTTTTAGAAATAAAGACTATCTAGGTAGTTTTTAGAAATATAGAAAATAAGAATGTTTATTTTCTCATTAAATATTTTAGCAGGGTTAGTTTTGACAGCTGTCAAACTCAGTCACCTTGAGTGGCCCAGATAGAGTGCACCGGAAATTTGAAGGTGACACTGAATTCTGGGTAACTTCCGGTGATGACGAGACGGTTGAGAGAGGGTCTAGGCGGCAAATTAAGCGGACGGGAATTTGGGTGCCTCCCGAAACAACCAGGATCCGAGATATAGAATTTGCCTTGAATAAAGATTGAAATTTCAAGTCCATCTTGTTTGTTCATCAATGAATCTGTCTGCAGTGACCCGACTCCCAGCAAGATGGAGAACCAGCGAAGGAGAGAATATCATCGCTGGCCAAGGCAAATTCAGGTATGTTAGCATTGCATTGTTGGCGCATACACATCATCGGAAACACCCCTAAGCAAGGCAAAAAGACATTAGAAGAATCACACACACCCACAGAAAAAGAATATTGATAAGAACACACCCACACACGTATATATATATATATATATATATATATATATATATATATATATATATAAGGACCTTTAGGTATAATACGCAAAGACACCCACTAATGAATGTACGTCTAACAGATCCCTTCTAATATGCAACATTGCAACAATATGTCGACATGTGTACTTAGGAGGAATGTACATCCTGATGTGTATATTCATGTCTTTAAATGGCTATGGTGTATTCTTCACTATTTGAACCTTAAGTTATGTTGTTGTCGTCCATTTATGTTCCAGGCTATGATCGTCTGCAGGTGTGTGTGTGTGTGTGTGTGTGTGTGTGCGTGTGTGTATGATACATGTATTTTGGACATACCTTAGTTTCATGCGTTGTTGATCTTGTTCATCTGGAACTCATCTTGTTCTTTTAGGGGAGGCTGGAACCTGTTTGGACGAATATCTATTCAGTTCCAAGAACGCTGGTTGTTTTTTATATTTGTTATTCACTTATCACGTGTCGATCGGAAAAATTGCGTGTTCTTTTTCGGATTAAAGTAATTTTGCCCTAATTATGTTTTTTTTATTAAGTTATTGAGTCAGTGAAAATTTTCTGTCCTGATTAATCAGAAGAACAGAAGTTCTCCTGATTAATCAGAACAGAAAATTTTCAAAAGATTTAATAATTATTATATAATTGTATCTGGGCTATGAAACAAATGATGCCAAAAATTGAATATTTTAACATGGTGATATGAATTAAACGGAAAGATGAACACCACATTACCATTTGGAATATAGACATTTTGTCATATATATATATATATATATATATATATATATATATATTTCAAGGTTAAGAGAGTTTTTTAAGCATGCCACGTACGTACATATATAGAATGTTACTATATATGGATACGTATGTGTATATATTGGTGACAATTGGAGGTGTATGCATATATATCTGTACACTAATGCACACATTTTTATGTAGAAGTTACTATTTGTTTGTGGTTAAATATTATTAGTAGTATTATTATTATTATTATTATTATTATTATTATTATTATTATCATTATTATTATAAATATTGTCATTATTATTAATACGCACAGATTGGTCTTCGAGCCAAGACTGCATTTAAGTATCTGCTTTGATACATCACTATACCATTTTTTTGTCTTGGATTAGTAAATGAGAATTCATTCAGAACCAAGAAAATTGTATTTTTTTTTAAATATTTATTAATATAAATTTTTATGTTTTTACTTCTTTATATTTATTTTTGTAACTATCCAGTGGTCCGTTTCGTAAGAGAGGGGAACGGAATTTACTCCACATAAAACCCGCCATTGACTCTAAATCTGCATTAGTGGATAGGTTTATTATTTTTATTATTTAAAACTATCACCTTTGTTATTAATACTTTACTATATTTATATACTAATATTTTTGTTTCAACTATTACTATTATAATTATGATAACTATTAATTACATTATTCTTACTGTTCAACAAATGTGTATCGATTTCCAACTATGTAGTATGCATATTGAAATCAATTGCCTCTATTTTTGTTTATTTTTTAATTATTTTTTACACTATATATATATATACATAATTAAAGGCTAATACGTTGCAAATTATTTTAAATAAAAAGATTGAAAAATACAAATTTCTTCTTACACAATCGGCTTAAATAATTCATGCGAACTCTTTCGATCATGGTTACAAGGAATGAACGCTGTCATTACTACAAATTTCCAATTGATTTAACGTCTTCCATTTTTATTTCGATACTTGTGTGACCAAGAGAAGAGGACCGCTTGAAATATAAAAAATAAAGTATGTACAAAAAATAACATCGTTTGCATGCTTGAAAAAACCCTCATGATCTTGAAATCACTATTATTGAAGCATACGTGGACTTTTTACACTATATATGTACATACATATATATATGTATATATATATATATATATATTGTGCGTGTATACATTATTTCATGTAACTGCATAAAAGTCCATGCCTCTATGTTCAGTATTTTCTTCAACTATGCTCAATGAATGAGTAGAGCTAGGTAGCAGGGTGTTCATAAATATATGGCAATCAAGTTACACTATATATATATATATATATATATATATATACATATATAAAATATATATATACTACAATAGAAAAATGAAAAGTAATATGGTTAAGTTTAAACATGGAAAATATGGGAATTAAGCTACACTATTTTTACGTTCCTTTATCATAAGGATGGAATAGATGTTGCTCCATATTTTTTTATAAATTAACGTTCAATGCAATAGCCTGACGAATAATTACGAGAAGGAAACGCGAAATATTCTGCCTACCATAACTGGCATATATATTTTCAAAAATAACAAGAACATAAATATACATATATAAATATATATATAAAACATATACTACAATAGAAAAATGAAAAGTAATATGGTTAAGTTTAAACATGGAAAATATGGGAATTAAGCTACACTATTTTTACGTTCCTTTATCATAAGGATGGAATAGATGTTGCTTCATATTTTTTTTATAAATTAACGTTCAATGCAATAGCCTGACGAATAATTACGAGAAGGAAACGCGAAATATTCTGCCTACCATAACTGGCATATATATTTTCAAAAATAACAAGAACATAAATATACATATATAAATATATATATAAAACATATATATATATATATATATATATATATATATACTACAATAGAAAAATGAAAAGTAATATGGTTAAACTTAAATATGGAAAAATAAAGGACTAGTTGTTAAAGGTGGAAAAGTAAATGACAAGATATTCTAGTAAAAAATATAATAAATTTCTAACTTAAAATATTGCAGCATTTAGAATTGATATAATATTATATAATGTTATCAATTGATTTTTTTAAAATAATGCTGCAAAATTTTAAGTTATAAATTTTTATTTTTCATGGAATATCTTTTCTTTTTCTTTTCTAGTTTAAACAACTTGTACTTTACTTTTCCATGTTTAAGCTTAACCATATTACTTTTCATGCCAGTATTTTTCTATTGTAATTAATGATTTTTCCAGGCTTTCAGTGAATTAGCTTGTTCTTTGTTTAGTTTCAGTCTTATTTTTGCTTCCATAAATATAACATACTCATATGTGATAACACTGTACTGCACTCGTCCGCTTTCAATAAAATCACTCCAATTATTTTCCTTTCATTCTTTTATTCTGTCTGTTTCACTTGTTTCTTTTATTTTCTGCGACAGCGGTGAATTAGTAGGAACACTAGTCGCGGATACGACGTGGTTGCTATGGAAAGCAGTCATTAAAAGCGTCTTTCACCTCGTTACGTTTTTTTTTTTTTACGATTTTGAACACCACTCAGTTCTTTTATTTTATTGAACGAAAATTGAACGTTCTTTTTTCACAATATAGCTGAGAAAGTGTTTTATAAACTGTAATAATTATTTGAAATTTGGTCGCAAAATGAGTGGGCGGTAAAGCTTTAAACCAGCTCTTACTGACTAAAACTATCATTTAACGATATAAACCATATATACTTAATGATATATGTGTGTGTATTCTTATTTTCCTGAAACGATTATTTCTAAAGGCTACTATATGTATAAAATAATTCTATAAGTTTTTAACCGAGATCTTGAAAGTCGCAAAAAATATTCTAATTAATGCAGCATTCATATTTTCTTCCACAATCGATTGTGTAACGAATTTCTACCACCTCATAAGCACATTTATACATTTCTTTTGTAAAAAGATTTATATAGGTGTTTATATACTTATGTATCTCGTTTATTGTGATGTCTGTTCGATTGTCCTACAATGGGATCGCGTTGTACAACCCCCTTCGCAAATCGATTCTTTTTAATAGCAACGATATTTCATTATGCTCTAATTAGTTTGTGAATTGTCCTTTAAACGTTTCCAAGCGTTGATGTGTACTTCCTTTCTTTTGTGTGCGCTAAAAAAATAAAATATATAAAACAGGGAATCCGAACATCGTCGACCAGAGAGCGACCCATCAAGCAAATATTTGATTGAAATCCCTGCCCTCCACCCTTAATCGATTCACATAGACCTACACAGCAATACAATAATCTGATTGGCAACGTGCAACTACTTCAAATTGTTCACACAAATCGATCGATTGCTATTTTTTTGCGTTTCGATTTCAATTTGAATCTTTTTATTATTTGTTATAATTTTATTTTATATATATATATATTGCTGGGTGACGGATGGGGGAAAATGATGAGAAGTAGATGGTAAAGAACTCGATTGTTTTTACGTGCTTTTGTATTGCTTTTGTACCTATCATGTTTTAATGCTATTTTTGTTTATTTTTTTCCGACAACTTCAAAAGAATTGCAACGTTTCGTAATTGCTTATCTTTTTTTTTTTAAACAAATTTTATTCATCTTTTTTTCTTTATATTTTTCATTTTACTTATTTACGAATTCATCTTTTTCTCACTTTGTCCTTTTTTCACTTTGTCGTTCCCAGGACTTCTCAATTTTCTATCTGTCTTTTATTCACTCTCTCTTTTCCCCAATCTGCCCTTTTCCCACTCTGTTCTTTTCCAGCCTTATCTTTTTTCAACCCTGTTTCATTTTCTCACGCTATCCCTTTCCCATTCTGTCATTTCCCCACTCTGTTTTATTCCCACTCTGTCTTTTTCCAACTCTGTCCGTTTTCCATCCTATCCTTTCCTCACTCTGTCCGTTTTCCATCCTATCCTATGTCCGTTTTCCATCCTATCCTTTCCTCACTCTGTCCGTTTTCCATCCTATCCTTTCCTCACTCTGTCCGTTTTCCATCCTATCCTTTTCTCACTCTGTCCGTTTTCCATCCTATCCTTTCCTCACTCTGTCCGTTTTCCATCCTATCCTTCCCTCACTGTCCTTTTTTCATCCTATCCTTTCCTCACTGTCCTTTTTTCATCCTATCCTTTCCTCACTCTGTCCGTTTTCCATCCTATCCTTTCCTCACTGTCCTTTTTTCATCCTATCCTTTCCTCACTCTGTCCGTTTTCCATCCTATCCTTTCCTCACTGTCCTTTTTTCATCCTATCCTTTCATCACTGTCCTTTTTTCATCCTATCCTTTCCTCACTGTCCTTTTTTCATCCTATCCTTTCCTCACTCTGTCCGTTTTCCATCCTATCCTTCCCTCACTCTGTCCTTTTTCCATCCTATCCTTTCCTCACTCTGTCCGTTTTGCATCCTATCCTTCCCTCACTCTGTCCTTTTTCCATCCTATCCTTTCCTCACTCTGTCCGTTTTCCATACTATCCTTTTCTCACTCTGTCACTTTCCCAACTTGAAATATCTGCGTTCGAATATTTAATTTGCTTCATTTATTTTTTACTTTATTTTTCCGTGGTTTTAAAACGAAAGAACATTTTTACCTTAATTATGATTATGATGAAGTTTACCTCAGTAATCTGATACACAAAGTTGGCTATGTAAAACGCCTTGAAGTCGTAAAAAAATGTTGTCTAGCTTGGTAGTGCCTTATCAAATAATTGCACTCTTGATGCGGAAATAAGACAGAGAATCAGCAAGGAATACAGAGTCTTGTGTAATGGTGATCTAACTTTGGCAAATAAAATGTCAGTATAGCAAACATGTGTATTACAATCCCTACACTATGGCTTTGAAACAATGACGTTGTACCGGCCACATGTTGAACGGATTGAGAGGTTTCATCTGCATTCTTGGTTTAAAGTGGGATAGTTTTGTCCCTAGTACATATGTCTTAAATAATACCAAAACAACCAGTATAGCTACCATTATTATTAAGAACCAGATGCGTAAGGCGAGTCATCTGGTCCAGCTTGATATTTATGGACTCCCAAAACAGTTGTTTTACGATGAGCTCCTTCTTGGAAAAAGACCCAAGCACAAGCCCCAAAAACGTTTTTCAGATGGAATCAAGGAGAGTCTGGTGATCTTTCATGTTCCTGTGGACAGTTGGGAGTCCTTAGCGAATGATCGCAAGCGGTGGAGCGCGCTGGTATACAGGGACACAGTACAATTTTAAGTAACCATGATAGACCAGGCGTAACTAAAAAGAGCCTATAGGAAACGCAACACCTTGCCGCCCAATAATAAAAATCTTTGGATTTGTGAGGTGTGGGACCGTGCTCTCTTATCCAAGGGAGCTCTCGTTAATAACATAAAAGTTAACGATGATATGGGTTCCATTGCTGTTGTTTTCATCCAAACCAATGAAGGTTTTCAATGCCATATCTGCTTCAGGGTGTGCAAGTCGTTGGGAGGACTGAAAAGTTATCGTCAAGAACATGGGAGTTTCGTGGCTGAGAGAGCAGCATTCGTCTGACAAGACGTGACAATCGTAATATATATATATATATATATATATATATATATATATATATATATATATATATATATATACGTTTTATTTTTTATTACCGTACCTTTCTGTTAAGTTACATTATTGTTTCAGCTACTCGGCCGTTTTTTTGGCCGTCTGTAGCTTCCTCCTTTACGAATTTATCCTTCTCACTTGAAGGAAGCTACAGACGGATAAAAAACGGCCGGGTAGCTGAAACAATAATGTAACTTAACAGAAAGATACGGTAATAAAAAATTAAAACTCATATTTGCTCTACAACAGTATTGAGCACTTTCTTCAGTCTTTATTAATTACCATTTCCACTATATATATATATATATGTGTGTGTGTGTGTGCGTGTCTGTGTTTGCGCGTGTGTGTGTGTGTACATATACAACCTTCTTTTAGTGCTCTTCTCCACGTATATATTCAACTATTTTTTGATCTACAGATTTCAAATTATATATATAAAGCATACAGATATGTGGAGTATTTTAACTGGCATTCCTCCGGTAAAATGGCCGATAAGAGGTCATTTTTTAAAATTACAATGTGGGGGTAATCGGATTTTTATCTGTTTTTTCTTCAATTGTTAAACATCTGCACATACGCAAATAGGTCACATTATGTTAAGAATAAGTAGGTTTTGAAAACACTTTTGAAATTTGTTTATATTATTAAAAATTTACCTTTCTCTTCAATTATTGACCACTCTTAATCACCTCGTAAAATTAATTTGTTATCACGCTGGAATACATTTAAACTAGTATATATATATATATATATATATATATATATATATATATATATATATATATATATAAATGTTTAGAAGTACAGAATTTTAATAAATTTTAAATATAATAGGCGGAAGTCTCTCGAGAGCTCTTTCAGCTATCATCTCATCAGGAGAAAATCGATAGCGTAAAAATAATAATACTATGTTGAAAGTAAAGAGTTCTATGGGGAACTATTGAATGTGCCAAAAATTACGGGGACACTAAAATAAAGTTTATTAACGTTTTAAAAAACGATTAAAATATTGGCACAACGAGGGGGAGTAAAAAACGGGGGAAAAGATTCACAGTTCCCCAAAGAGAAAAAATGCGTTAGATGATTCTTTCTGCCGGCACAAAGAAGGTTTCCGCATCGCAATAGATACAGACTCCAAAATCTTTAAATGGTTTCTGGAGTCCGCTCTATGTAGCACCTCGAACCATTCTATTTTATATCTATCGGCACAGCACGGGTTGTCAACCAAATGCTGGCCAATAGCAGCGTCCAAGGCTACAGAAGGGGGGAGGCTACCAGACCCCATCCTCCCTTGTCTGATCTTCGATGGAACATGCTGGTTTATACGAGTCAACATCCTTGCATCTTTTGAGAGACTTCCGCCCATTATATTTGGATGAATATTCATATATATATATATATATATATATATATATATATATATATATATATATATATATATATATATATGTATATATATATATATATATATATATATATATATATATATATATATATATATTCGTCCAAACAGGTTTCAGCCTCCTATTTAAGAACAAGATGAATTCCCGTTGGACGAATCACCGAGGCATAAAACTAAGGTATGTCCATAATACATGTATCACAAATACGCACACACATCCGCGTATGAACATTTAGACGATCATAGCATTGGAACATAGATAGACAGCAATAACATAACTTAGGGGTCAGATAGTGAAGAACCACCATAGACATTTAGTGACATGTGTATACACATAATGATAAACCCTTTGTCCCAAGTACACATATCGACATATGGTGCTATGGTACACATTACACAACAGGCTCCTTTTTGGTACACCATCATACAACAATCGGAGTCCCGATTATAAGAAGGCGAAACATCGCAAAATCTTTCCGACAACTTCTACAGCTGCGCTGGCTCCAACCATATTGGTTTACCTTTCCATCAAATTTTCTTTGCAATGCAGATAGGGGGACTTTGGTAACTATGCAAACTTAGGCCTGCATCTGGAGAGGCAACTTCAGATGCAACTTTATAGATACAACAGATGCTGCAGTGCACCAGACTAGCTGCAAAACACCATTATCTCACATATGGTGTTATTGTACACATTACACAACGGACCCCCTTTTTAGTACCCAATCATACAGTACTAATTTTCTAAGGAAGCACCCCGGGTTGTTTTCAAGGATATATGTTTGATGACCTGGGTGAAAGCTCCTTGTGGGCCAATAATTTTAACGAAGAGAAAAGAATTGTTTTGAACATATTATTACTAATAATTTAAAACATTTATTATTATTTTATTATTGTTTATTGTTATTAGTAGTAGTAGTATTGGAAGCAGAATTATCTTTGTATTTAATATATTAAATTGGTCTGTCACTGATTGTCTCCTTTCCATTTTATAAACGAAAACAATCAGCTATTTTAAATGGAAATAATAAATGCTGGCGGCTTCATGCTAATCGAAGTGATAAGAAAGAAACAGCTGCAAAGTGTTATAAACAAAAGGTTTTCTTCAATCGGAAAAGACAATGGCGACGACCTACGCAGATTGAAAAACACGAGAACCAATATTCTAAAGATACGTCCATTTAATTTGCAAGTTTATCACTTAAAGCGATATTTTAAAACAACTTAACAGACTGGTTGGTTGGTTGGTTGGTCGGTTGGTTTTTTGGTTGGTTGTGTTAGTTTTACGGCATATCAACCCTTGTCAAGTCATTTAAT
This sequence comes from Euprymna scolopes, assembly GCF_053919585.1. Taxonomy (NCBI): domain Eukaryota; kingdom Metazoa; phylum Mollusca; class Cephalopoda; order Sepiida; family Sepiolidae; genus Euprymna; species Euprymna scolopes. The sequence continues at coordinate 6,651,672 of NC_136516.1, forward strand.
GCCGAATCCAGTGATTTTGAAGAATAATTTTTTAATAGAATATATTTGTTTTTTTAAGTCGGTTTCTATTTAACACATAGTTGGAACCCTAACATGTGTTACAGAGAGATAGAGAGAGAGAGAGAGAGAGAGAGGTGAGTGAACGTGGAGTGTAGACACGTTTACCAGAACCGAAGGTCAGCTGACCAGATTACGTATGAGTGACGTGGAGGTTGGCTAGATCTGAGAGATTTGATTTGGGCTTTGAAGAAGACGGACGGCTTAATAGCTGTTCCCTCCCCTTCACTGTGCGAGACGAACGCTGACGTGTGTAGAAGAAGAACCCACACAGGCCGATTTCACTTCCACCTTCTGCAGGACCTCTGGGGAAAGTGAAATAAAAACTATAAAACCCATTCATCGTCTTGGAGTGATAAATCTTCGTCAAACAGGTATCAAGTTTCCCTCCAGGATGAGAAATTTCCAGATAGTCCAACATCGAAGAAGCAAAGGTAGGTTCTGAAATTACATGTCACACACACGATTCCCTTTACGATAATCAAACACGCAACCCTTTATATTAGAGACAATCATACGCACACGGAATCCTTTTTATGTTATACACCAAAAGTAAATGGTGCCCCTCAATGAAGAACCCTATGTAACAAACGTTCAATTTGGTGCCGTAACTGACTAGACAACCTAGCAAGGGTGGGTTTAAAAGAAACAAAGAATAATAAAAAAAAAGAGGGCTTGTGTTGCCACGGGGAAAAAAGAAAAAAAAAGGACAAGAAAAACAATAAAATGTATGGAAAAAAAGAAAAAGAAACAACAGTAGAAAAAAAAATACAAATCAACACACACACAACGTAGGGTCCATTAAAACACTAGGCGAATTAGAAAAATAATTAAGAAAAAAGAAGCAATACACACGTACAACCGTTTCACAAAGAAAGAAAAAGAAGACATACAGACACACAGATGCAAAACTTTATATATAGAAAATAGTTAAAAAAATGTTTATCGTATTAGGAATTAGCTCGGTATGAACGAAGAAAAGAAGAAATTGAAAAAAAAAACAGCTATGACGATAGACATACAGAAAATAAATTGTAAATTTTTAATGAACAGCCAGTGAGTAAACCAGAAAGAAAAAAAAAGAAATAGAACATATGACTTTAGTAAGTGTGCGTCAGGAATGAGCCTTTCAGCTTATCAAAAGATAAACACGTCAATCACAAATATTTGTTATGAATATTTTGTTGCATTTTTAAACTGTGAACTAAGTGTAACTTTTAATGAAAAACAATAGGTACTTTTGATGAAAAACAATGGATAGCTTATGAAAATGTGATTTTTTTTCACTAATTGTACGATTTTTTTTCTTAGGAATTTTTTTCTGACATGGACAATTTTAGTTCCATCGAGTGTTAGGATTGTCTGAGACTTTATAAGTGAGTCGTTTTATTTTATTTTAGAAACGACTATGTATTTTAATTGTAAATGTCTAGGTATTTTTTTGTAAACGACTGTGATTTTTCTTTAATTTTGAATTCTGTGGAATGGTAAAAGATGATGCACTATGCAGCCGACCTAGTTGATGACGTGGTCAAATGGGTTTCCACGAATCTACGTTTTGTTATTTGGAATTTTGTTGTTAGTGAGATGGGACTTTGTGATTGCTTATAGGAAATTTTTGTATTTTTTAATTTATTATTTTTATGTAATTGATGTGTTGTAAAACGGTATTGGCAGAATTTTCTTGTTCTTTGACATGTATTTTTTTCGCAGAATGGGGAGGGGGAATCTTTGCTTGTGGGGTCTATTGAAAGAATGATTAATAAAAGAAAGAACGTGTTGTAATTAATTAATTAATAATCATAATAGTAATAATAACATTGGAAAAAAGAGAAAGAAATAAGATTTAAACAGTGTAATAAATAATAATAATAATAATAATAATAATAATAATAATAATAAAAGTTTCGGAAGAGTCAAAGGTTCAGTCGGTATTAATTTTAATTTTCGAAATGTAGAATAAATGTTCTATTCGACATGAGTGCCGTTTTGACCACATAAGTAAGGTAAAAAAAAGGATAAATATAGGGTTAAATAAACTATATGAAGAAATGAAAGAAAAAAGTGGGGCGTGAATGGATTTAATTTCTGTGGCAAGCATGTTAGAATTTTGGAGAGGTGTTGAATTACATCGGTAGTTATTAATTTCATTATTCTCGAGAAGTGATTCGAATTTTATTTTTTTTTATCGTGATTTCTATTGATTTTGAGTAGAATCAACATGGAGCAACTTTGAGTACTTCATGTGCGGAAATCCGATGTTTTCCGTGAAGCTATGTGTCTTCAAGGCAGGTTGCGCTTACCGACTTTGGAAAAAAAAAGTTTTTTCTGACATAGCAGTAAACGGAATGTATTCTGTCCAGCATGAGCGGATCTAGTTGTAATCAACTTCAGGGAGCAAATGAAATGCCCTCTGACATGGCGTAAGGGGCAGAGGGGGTGCAATGGCTGACGTGGCCATTATGTGACGAATCGCTCAAGAGAAGATGAATGAAATATGTATGCAAGTACTTAAGAAAATAGAAGGCTACCCACCATAAGGAATGTTAAGAGGTTTTTTGTTTCCCACAAAATACTAGTAATAAGAGTAGGCTTATGATGAATAGGATAAGGCTTGGGATTTTTTACTATCGGTTGTATTTTGGAAATGTTGCTTTCAAGCGCACCTGATGCATATTTTATTTTATACAAATTAAAACAATGTATATGAACTCTCATCTCATCCTTGATGTTATTCGCACGTTGCCTCCGCACAGTTTCAAAATACAACCGCTAGAAACAACGCGCGGCTCTTTAAAACTCCTTTCTCCAAATTCAATAAAATAAAAAGCTATAACAAACATCTAAATGACTACTTTAAACACAGTTCCTGATTTCAAAAAAAGAAAAACTAAAAGATTCATCTGCCTTACTTTTAATGCTAGGTTTATTTATGGTGTCTTTTAAATTCAATAAAAATCCTCCTAAATTTGCTTACCAAAAAAACTATATATAATTGTTCTACATAACTTCATGTATACCACAATAAAAAGCACGGATTTCCGAAACGATCGTACAGATAATTGATTTTGTTGTTGTTCCTTCTTATGAAACTGATTTTTAATTTAATTAAAATTCGATTTTTAAATTTAAAAAATTTTGTTTTAATTTTTAAATTGTAAATCACATTACTTAATATTGAATTAGCTCTAGGACATTTAACTATCGAGCTTATTATATATCTAAATTACAAAGAGCACTTTCTATTTCCTGTATTTTAATTAAACTAGTAATTTCACTGTTACATTAAAATACACTTAGCTCTTTAGACTATTATTCTAATCTCCTTTAAATTATCTATATATATATATATATATATATATATATATATATATGTTATTGTTGTTTTTTCAAGCGGTAAATACGGTTAGTATTGGCTCCGCCTCGAAGCTCATTTTTCTTTTCTTATTTACTTAGAAAGTCGCTCTTTAATTTGTTTGGACGTATATAACATTTTTATTTATTTATTATTTTTTAAAACAGTAATCTACGTACACGCGTGTTTCAAGGTAATTACCTCTCGTCAGCGTACCTCAACTGTTTCTAGGGATCAAACGTCAGACCATGTTTACCGCAGTCCTGTATATATATATATATATATATATATATATATATATATATATTTTGTGTACAGAAAGTTGTTAGTTGAGACAGGTCATTGGTACCGTCGGTTTCAAGCCCGATAATAAGGCCCGTTTAAGGTATCCTTATCGAGCTCTCTTCAGCCAATATTCGTCAGACCATGTTTACCGCAGTCCAGGAGACGAATATTGGCTGAAGAGAGCTCGATAAGGATACCTTAAACGGGCCTTATTATCGGGCTTGAAACCGACGGTACCAATGACCTGTCTCAACTAACAACTTTCTGTACACAAAATATAAGTACGCTCTTAAAATCTGGATTTTCCTTTTAATTGAGCACTCTGCTGGAATTCTTTTTCCAAAAAAACTAATCATATATATATATATATATATATATGTTTGCTCATATGTATATATTTATATATATATATATATATATATATATATATATATGAAGTTTTACATTTGGATTTTACCGTCACTGGATTTTTTTACCTTCCACCAAACTATCCATTCATGTGTAATCACCTTTTTCTTTACCATATTCCGTCTGCTTCACTTTTTTTTTCAAGTAAGATCTTTGACTTACTTGTTGTTTCATCAAATACTTCTGCATGCAAAATCCGTTCCCGCATTTTGTTAATTCCTACCCTCTGATGAGAAGTAAATTGTTTCTTCGAAACTCCGCGGATTAAGGACTATCCATTTATCTAGTGTTTCCTTTTCAGATTAAATATGTTTTTAACTCATTTCAAAGTATTTTTTAACATATTTTATTAACTGTTTGCTCACATTATAAGCTCTATTTCCTATTTGGTTTTATCGATCTTTTATATCTGGCTGAGATAATTTTATAAATATTAATTCTTTAATATTTATATTTTTCTTTAATTTTACCATCTTGGATCATTTTGGTAAATTCCATTGTAATTTTCATTTCATATATATATATATATATATATATATATATATATATATATATATATATATATATATATAGATGGATATACTGTTTTAATAGATTCTCACCACTATTTTGCTTCCACACACATTACTTTATATTTTATATTTTATTTTGTTATTCTAATCATATTTACATTCTGGTTGACTTTCTATTTTGCATCTGATATACATTTTTCATCACTTACCAAATAATTTTCATTTTTATAAACTTTCACTATCACTCTACGACTTGATTATTTTGCTATAATTTATTATTATTTCATATTCATTGTTATAATTACTGTGATTTTTGTTCTTAATATTGTAATAATTCCCTATAATTATTTTATCATTATCATAATTTGTTATCATTAATCTTACTTTTTATTTTATCGTGGTAAAATCATTAATTAGCTGGTAAATTTTGCATATTTGTTTTACATGTCTTGTAAAATGAAAAATGATAGGATACATATACATATAAATTTGTAAGTATTCCTATGTCGGTATATATATATATATATATATATATATATATATATATATATATATATATTTATATATATATTTATATATATACATATATATGTATATGTGTGGGGGGTGTATGTATGTATATAGTTATGCATGTGTATGTACTGCATTAGATTATGCTATACATATACTCATTTTTATTCACAAGATCCCCTCTCTTATTAACAAGTATTTTCTGTTTTACCTCTTGAAAGAAAAGTTCCTCTCCTATTAATATTTCATTTACGTTCACCCTCACTCACTGTCTTATGATTTTGAATTAACTCTAATCCTCTCCAGTTACACTGACAATCTCGATTATACCGGATTTTGTTCCTCTTTTTTATTTCTTTGTTATTTTCTTTACCTTTCGTTTGCTGCTTTAACTTTCAATGTCTGGAGTTTAGATGTCAAATAATACCTCCCTCTCTCCCCTGAATTTTTACTTGTTTCATTTTTTACACAAATAATTTAATAATCTTTTGGTATATCAATAAAAAAATATATAAAAATATGCTTTGCTATTTTTTTAGCACTCGTAATAATCTCATAAAATTCACGAGGTTTCTCTCTTGAATACCTTTATATATATATATATATATATGTATGTATGTATATATATATATATATATATATATATTTAAACTGACTCTTCAGATATTCTCGAGGAATCTACTTTCATTTTTTCCCACAACTGACTTCATCTGTTATGACATCCTACATGACATCATAAAATATGTATATTATATATGCTCTGGCGTCATTGTGAATATGCAAACAGTCAGGAGTATACGTTTATTAATATATATATATATATATATATATATATATACATATACATATATATATATAATCTATCTATAGAGAGAGAGGAGAGGAAGATTGAGGGCCAGTGGTAGAGAGAGGGTGAGTGAGAAGGCAGGTAGACACATATATCGATAGATATACCGATATACAGACCGATATAACGAGCCTATTATGAAATACTTCGTCATATCTCGAAATATAATTGCAAGGTTTTAACGAAAACGATTAGCCGATGGACATAATTTGGGTTTTACTTTTGTGTAATCTATTTCTATTATCGATTCGATTTTTTTTGTGTCTATATTATTTTGTTGTTGTTTCTGTTAGTCTATGAAATGAAAAATAATTTGCAGGTTAGATGAGATATCGACTATAATTGTCGAACAGGTGACGATGTTTCTTGTTGGAAGGAGCAGAGAAATTGGCTCGATATAAATTTTGTTATAAATAGCTGTGTGAGTTGCGTCATCTTAAGATGGGTAGATACAGTAATGGTTAAGGCTCAACACACAACCATGTTGAGCAAAATTCAAAGATTGGCAACTTTACGAAATAGATAATAAAAACAAAATATTTTAAATGAAGACATCCGGTATTTTGTATTTCAACAGTAGATGTTACTTGCTACATAATTTCTCAATAAAAACGTCAACGGCCGAGAAGAGTTTCTCAAAGTAGGTGCGTAATAAGTCACAGGGTTTGCTGACCAAGTATATATTCTAATATTGTTCTGGTATTTTATTCTCTTCTAATTATTAATTCTGAAGAAGTATAGGAATAAAGTATAAACGTTCATAGACATATACTTTGCTTTGTTACTGTTTATCTCTTAATCACGTCGGAATATATATATATATATATATATATATATATATATATATATATATATATATATATACATTTTATTTTTTATTACCGTTTTTTCTGTTTAGTTACGTTATTGTTTCAGCTACTCGACCATTTTTGGTCGTCTTGTAGCCTCCTCAGATATTACAGAAATGTTCGGCCAAAGTCTGAGGAGGCTACAAGACGGCCCAAAAAAGTCGAGTAGCTGAAACAATAATGTAACTTAACAGAAAAAACAGTAATAAAAAATAAAACGCATATTTGCTCTACAACAGTATTGAGCACTTTCTTCTGTTTTTTTTAATTAATTACCATTCCTACTGTGTGTATATATATGTACATATATGTGTATATATATGTATATATATATATATATATATATATATATATATGATGTCAGCAAATTCGTTCTCGAATATTGCCATTACTTGATATAGCATTAAAAAATTGAAGCACGAGGACAGATTAGTGATGAACAGCACGAAAGTTGCTTTTAAGCCCTGCCAAACTCTGGCATTCTTTGGCACACATGGTACAGACATGTGCACCACTATCCACACTTGATTGTAAATTCTATGAATATTCAAATGCCGTTTCAAACCACCTGCTGTCTTTCACGTCCGCCCGCAGTTGACACAAATTAGATCTGGATATACAAAACTATTTTATGGACTATTGTGCTGATGAGCAGTCTGGTGGCTTAGCAGCCTAGCTCTGTTCAGGCATAATCTCCCGCACGCCTCACAATCCAGACCAATTTGACGCTCCAGCTCATCAACCGCAGTTCCTTTTCAGAATATCAGGTTTCAGTCGTTCATACTGAGTTCGTTCATCCTTAAACTTGCCCACACCTCCCCGCAAGGCTCTTCTCCACTCTCCACGATCCAAAGCAAGATCCTCCCAGGTTTTTTAATCCATCACCTAATTTTAGGCTTTTGAGCCAGACACCTTACCTCGGCAAGCTCGCTATAAATGGCGTTGTTTCTGGGAAGTCGATTGTCATACATCCTTACCACATGACCACTTTATCTCAGTCTATGTTTGATAATAAGAGCATCATTGGGTCCGTTCAAAAACGTCAACATCACTGACATACATTTGCCAGCACACATATAAGATTCGCCGCAAATATATCTGATGAAACACTCGAGACGTCTCAAATACTTTCTATATATTGTCCAAGTCTCACTGACATAGAAAAGAGCAGAGAGAATGCATGTGGCATAGACCTTAATCTTTTTTCGTAGCGAGTTTTCACAACAGCTCCACAAACATTTTGTCCAACTTTCCAAAAGCATCACTTGTCTTGCTGATACGTACAGATACCTCGTCCTCCACGAAATACTTGGTGTACTACCCACTTATACAAACTTAGCGACAACCGACAAGCGACAATATATCTGTGCCTAAATCAAAACGCGGATTCCATGAACAAAGCTTCTTTCTTAGAACTGCACGCCTGTGGAACTCTGTTACGTCTGCCTGCTTCCCACCTACAACTTGAATGTCTTCAAGTCCAATGTTAACAAATTCCTAATGAACCGCCCCCTTAAGTAAACACTTCATCAAATCTCCACACTAACGTAATGTACTTGCAATAACCCTTATCCCTGAGTGGCTTCTGGGCCTTGATAAGTGGTGATCACTGTGTAAAAAAAACCGCTGTCTTCGACCCATAAACATAAATTGATGGTTAATAGTATGGCATATGTGTGTATATATATATATACATATGTATGTATATATACACACATATATATGTAGATATATATAGATGCATATATATACAGATCTATATATATGTATAATTTTATGGGGTACTTTTATTCAATGATATTTCATCTAATATTGATACATGCACTTTACTTTAGACTTGATGTAACTAGAGAGCATTAACAAATAAATGACAAATAATTGACACATCGATGGATCATGCTGCGCTAAAAACAGCTGCTGTCAAGAATTGTAATATGGTAAACTCGTTGTAATTTGGAATGTAGACATATATATATATATATATATATATATATATATACACAATATATATATATATATATTATACAAGCTCACAATATATATGTATATATATATATAATAATATTATAATATGTATACAAATTACGATTTCACTCTAGTATATGTACATATATATATATATATATATATATATATATATATATACTAGAAAGCTGATTCGCTAATTAAAATCTCAATAGAAGGTGCGTATATAAAAACGACAGACAACCACAAAATTCGCGCATAAGCCTGAAGAATCCTAGAGTGGATGAGACGCGGAATATTCAGTGTAGGTTAATCGCCATATATATTTCATGAATTAGTAACTAGCTCTACCTACGTATTGAGCACTTTTGAAGTAAATACTTAAAGTTTACGCATAAATTTATACTTTTGCATATCAATTTTATGTAAGTATATGAAGTACAGGGTGTTTCAAAAGTCTTGGGAACATTACAAATGCGTATATCTCATGAACTATTCCAGGTAGAAAAATGAAACTGGTGTCATTTTAAAGCTTGTTTAATCAAGTTTTTGGTCATACTAATGATTTTCGTCTTATCTTTCCATGTGCAGTAATGGCGTTCTCTAAACAAGACAAGGCGTTTTGCGTCCTCCAATTTGCAAAGACTGAATCGTGGACATGTGTTCAGCGTGCATTTCGCAGGAAATTTAAAAAAGAAGTCCCTGAAAGGAAACCCATTGTCAGATGGCATGCTAAATTTGTGAAAGATGGGTGTTTGTGCCCAAGTAAGCGAACAGGTCGCCCTTCAACTTCAGAAGATGCAGTTGAGCAAGTCCGGAAGCCTTTCAGCAGAGCCCCCGTAAATCAGTGAGAAGAGCCAGCAGGGAACTTCAGCTTGCTCCAGCAACTGTCTGGCGTGTCTTAAGGAAACGACTGCAAATGGTACCTTACAAGCTCAAGTTGGTCCAAAAGTTGAAGGACACTGATAAGCCGCTTCGCCGTGACTTTTGCATTGCAATGCAAGAGAAGTTGGAAGATAACGGCTTTGATGACCGGCTTGTTTTTAGCGATGAGGCGACCTTCTATCTGAATGGCAAAGTTAACAAGCATAGCACTCGCATATGGGGTACTGAGTGTGACTTTTTCCTTTGGGGCTTTGTCAAGCAACAAGTCTATGTGCCGCCCCTTCCAAGAGATATTGACGAACTAAAGGCTCGAATAACGGCAGTTGTGGGAACCATTGACGTCAAGATGCTGGAACGCGTTCGGCAGGAAATGGAATATCGACTAGATGTCTGCCGTGTGACGAATGGTGCTCATATTGAGCAAGTTTGAAGATTCCCCACAAAACTTGAAACTTTAACCTTTCCAACGGTACCAATTTCATTTTTTAACTCCTAATAGTTTTTGAGTTATTAAAATTCTTTATGTTCCCAAGACTTTTGAAACACCCTGTATATATATATATATATATATATATATATATATATATATATATACATATATATATATATATATACATTAGTTGTAAATAATGCGTGAAGATCGTCATCATTGTCTGCCTTCGGGACATGAGTTTTTGTGTGCAAAAATTTTATTTTAAAAAAAACTCCAGCCGTTTGAAACGCGGTTCTGTTTATTTGGATTTTTCGTCTGATTCTATGTATATTTAGTTGTAAATAATGCGTGAAGTTCGTCATCATTGTCTGCCTTCGGGACGTGAGTTTTTGTGTACAAACATTTTATTTAAAAAAAAAATAAAAACAAAAAAAAAACTCCAGCCGTTTGAAACACTGTTCTATTCATTTGGATTTTTCGTCCGATTGTAAGTATTTTTTTTTTGTCAAACTCATTGAATTGTACCCATCACATTCATCTTGATCATTGAGGATATATGACTTTTGGAACGCTCCTTCGTGTGTATTTTACATGTATGTGCATATGTACGTGTGTGTATTCATATGTAAGTACATGCTTATAATGTGTGTTTCTATGTGTGTATGTTTGCATGTGTGTGTACATGCATATGTATGTTTGCGCGCATTCTGTGTGTATGCATGTAGGTGTGCATGCATGTGTTTATTTCCATGTGTATGTGGGGTTGAGAGGACTCCCATAAGCCGTGGTTAAGCCAACCCCTCTAGGAAAAGAAAATCTCTTATTTAAAAAAACATATAGTGGGAGACCAGAACCGCATTAAGCTGGCCTGCAGTTTAACTTGTTGCTGACTATCTTGATCTTGCTTGTTGCTGGACCTCAACATTTGGAACCGAAAGAGAGAGAGAGAGGCATTTAGCTGTCATACAAAGCTAAATCTCTGTAACATCATCTTTGTATAGATACTCCATCAGGCATTTGTCTATAAAATAGTCATATAGCAATGGAAATGTTGTGACGCGTGTAGGCTTGAAATGCTGGAAGCATGTAATAATTGATCTGCCATCATTATATGTATCCGTGTGTGTATGTACGTATATGTGTACGTATGTTTATATATATACTTGTGTATGTAGATGTATATATATCTATGTGTATATGTATGTATATATGTATATATGTTTGTGTGTGTTTGTATGTATATATGTATATATATGTTTGTTTGTGTGTGTATGCATATGTATGTGTATCTATGCATATGTGTATGTTTGTGTATAAATACATAGATATGTATGTGTATGTATATGTATTTAACTGTATGTGTATGTATATGTGCATATATGTGTAGGTATTTGTATGTGCATATGTATGTATATGTGTGTTTGTATTTGTATATGTGTGTATATATGCGTATGTATTTGAGTTTGTATATGTATTATGTATTATGTATGTATATATGTATATATATATGTATGTATGTATATGAATATATATATATATGCGTGTAAGTGTGAGCATGCGTATACGTATATATATGTATGCATAGCAATGACCGTCTTCAGTGTCATGTCTGCTTGAGTGTGTGAATTCGCCGGTACCACTAAAAGAATAAAAATAAAAATAAAAATAAAATGTCATGTTAGGGCTCATGGACTTTAAGTGATTGAGGGAGTGGCACTCGTCTGAAAAGACGTTGCAATCATATATATATATATATATATATATATATATATATATATACAGCGTATAAAATTATTAACGAGTTTACATTTTTTAAATATTTAAGGAACGAGTGAATAAAAATCCATGACACTTTGAGAAAGTGCTTACAATACTATTCAGCTACCCCAGTAAGAAAATAAACGTATTTCAAGCAGTATTAGCAAAACTATGGCAACAGATAGGAATATCTGTTGATTTCAGTGTATCAAGTTATCATCGAGGTTGAGAAAAACACAATATTCCAATAACTGGTTTATTGAAATAATTTTCAGACATTAAATGAACTAGAAAAAATGCTTAGAACACAATAACTACATAACAATTTCTACGTTGACATAATTAGTAGGCGATATGCGATCCTTTTTTATGAATGACTTCTAACAGACGTTGGTCCACATAATTAGTCAAATTTGTGATTTTGCCAACAGTTATTCCTTGCGATACCTCTTTGAGAGCATTCCACAACTCATCTTTGCTCTTAAATTGGCTTCCACTTGCATAGATGCGTCGCTTCATGATACTCCAAAGGTTCTCAATTGGATTAAAATCTAGTGAATTCGCAGGCCACTTCATCCTCTGTAGCCCAGAGAACCTCAGTTGTTGCAAATACTCTTTGCTTTTATTAGCTGCATGCAAGCAAGCATTATCCTGCATAAAAATAATGGTTTCTTCAGCCATGGTTTAACGCGCTCCTTCGGAAAAGCTATGTAAGCATTTGACATCATTTTTACGCCTTCTGGATATTCTATGGGCCAACTAAATACTTCTGATAATCCCAGCCCAAATCATTATCTCTCCACCACCTTGTTGGCGCCTTAAATCGCGATGACGCTGTCGTCCATCTTGGACACATTCCTTGCTCCAGCTCTCTGTACCATCAAGGGTGACACACACTTCATCCGTGAATAAAACTTTAGAAAAATCCGTTTTCATGTTGTCCTCTGCCTATTTAAATCGGTTTTGTACATGTTACCTTAATGAAGGTTTTGTCACAGGCTTAACAGACTTTGACACTTCTTTCAGAAGGCGACATCGAGTACTTTTTGAGACATTCTTCAATCAAGATTGGTCAACGACTTATCGACTTGTCTGCCCGGGGTTCTTAACAACTTCTCGTTTAATTTGGAGTAGTAAACAGCGTGAAACAACTCTATATTGACCTTTATCAGCTCTCTTACGTACCTTTCTGGGTTCTTGACAAGGTTTTTCACATTTTGATGGTACCTTCCTATCATTTTCGATATTTCGAGAGTAGTTTTACCTTTTACTAACTTTTCTGTAATGGTACTCTTCTCAAAACTATTCAAACCAATTTTACGACCCATTATATTGACGAAACAAATTGCTTTGCTAATAATTTGACACACCTCAAATATCGTGGATTCAGCAATTAAGATGGCAAGTTGTTTACATTGCGCGAAACAGTACAAACATTTCACAGTACGTGCAGCTCAGCATTGCCAACGTTTCTGAAGCTTTTGATACGAAACTCCCGATAAGTTTCTGAAACTTGTAAAATAAAGGTTATCTCGTAAATAATTTAACACGTAGTATATATATATATATATATATATATATATATATATATATATATATATGATAGTGATGACTTAATCACATAAATTAATATACCAAAGTATGAATTTATGCGTAAACTTTAAGTATTTACTTCAACACTGCTCAATACGTGGGTAGAGCTAGGTAGTATGTTATAAAATATATATGACAATTAAGCTACACTAAATATTCTGCGTTTCATCCACGCTAGGATTCATTAGGCTTATGCCGGTATATTCTGTGTAGCTTAATTGCAATATATATTTTATAACTTACTTATATATATTAAGAAGACTTTATAAACCCAGAGAAATATTTTCAATAGCAAGACCGAAAAAATTGTTGGTCAGAATAAATTAATCGATTTATTCAATGTCAGATTCACATCAATAAATATTCATGCGAAAATATTTACCCTCTCATCTTTAAAAAAAAGTTTATTATATAATTCGTAGGTTTCACTTCCTTGTGAGAGCATAATTTGATGTCAAATTATTCAATGGAAGATTCTTTGCAAATAGCCTTATAATATGGTAATCAAAATAGAAGTTCCTATAACATTAAGGAAGTTTTATATCAATTTTCGGTAAGATGAAGAAGATATGAACATATTGCTTTTCATTGATTTATTTTTCAGACGAAAAACTATAAAATAGAAAAACTAGTGTAAACAAATTGTTAGTTTATTTTATTACGATTTTGGTATATTTCAATGCCAAAGTATGTTTGAAGTAAATGAATCTTATTATATAAATGTAACTAAGTGTGCGTATTTGTGAGAGGGAATGCCTGAGCAAATCTTTTGCAAATTTCACACAAAGATAATTCATATGTCTGGCAGTCTTCTTGTGTATATTGTACAGAAATTCATCCGATAAGTATTGAAAATCGAAAAGTTTGATCTTAAAGATATACTTTCTGCTCTTATAAATAAAAAACATATAACTTTTCCAGGGGAATACTTTATATTACACCGACCAAGGGAAATAATAAAATCACAGCAAAGATTTTTCGAACATCGAAAAAATCCGAATTTAAAAATAGTCTTTCTCTCTTATGTATAAAAAAAGAAAGAAAAGTACAGAGGGATATTATAGGTTACACTGGCCAAGAATAATAATAAAATCTTAGCAAATCATTTCTTTTTTTTTAAGAAACAGATGAATTGTTATCTGGAGATACAGCTCAGTAGTGTTATATATTCGTTATCATCGAGGTTATCCTTATGGGGTACCAAATTGAGCTTTCGTTACATTTGAATATTTTATATAGAGTTCTTCATTTAGGGGCACTTTTTACGTTTGGGTGTATACACTGTATAACATCAAAGATTCCGTGTGCGTATGATTGTCTCTAATATAAATGGTTGTGTGTTTGATTATCATAAAGGGAATCGTGTGTGTGACATGTAATTTCTGAACCTACCTCTGCTTCTTCTCGCTGTTGACCCATCTGGAAATTTCTCATCCTGGAGGGAGACTTGATACCTGTTTGACGAAGATTTATCACTCCAAGACGATGAATGGGTTTTATAGTTTTTTATTTCACTTTCCCCAGAGGTTCTGCAGAAGTGGAAGTGAAATCGGCTTGTGTTAGTTCTTCTTCACACACGTCAGCGTTCGTCTCCCCCCTCCCGAGTTAAGAGGGGGGGACCACGGAAAAACGTCCGTCTTCTTCAAAGCTCAAATCAAATCTCTCAGATCTAGCCAACCACGTCACACATACGTAATTTGGTCAGCTGACCTTTGGTTCTGGTAAACGTGTCTACCTCCACGTTTACTCACCTCTCTCTCTCTCTCTCCCTCTCTCCTTCTCTATTCTCTTATAGAGACACAGAGAGAGAAAATAGAAAGAGTAAGAAAGCCAGAGAGGGGGGGAGAGATTCTCGTTAACAGTAGTAGATCATTCGATTGCAAATCCTGTTCAAGCCCATTCTATTTTAATTAATTCTTATTAAGCTGTTTAATTTAGGATAAATAAATATGTACCATTTTAAAACGCCGCAAATCATTTCTTTGTTAGCATATTTCAAAATAAACATTAATCAGAAATAACTTTCCCATGGTATTTATTGTCAAGCCCAAATATTAACTGATGTGATATTGTAAACGAACACAGACGGAATTTGACATTGTTATTGATTTATTTTTTGCGAATTAGTCCTCCTGTCAAATTATTTTCTTGTAATATATAATAACCAATGGAAGATTGATTCTATAATAATATATCCGCAATCTGTATTAATTAAAATATCATGTTTAAACGTATTGTACAACCAGATAACACCGGACCGCCAGACAGTGATTATATAAATGAAAATAAATAAACGTCGTTTAAAGACACCTTTGACATTACTAATATATATATATTCGAGTGCGTTAGTACCGCTTTTGACTTTTAGTTTTAGAAAAATAGAGTTTGGAATATGGAAACAGAAAGACAGACAGACGGGCATAGTGAGTTATATTTGTACTTATATATATATATATATATATATATATATATATATATATATAGAGAGAGAGAGGGGAGGGGAGAGAGAGAGAGAACTTAAGTTAAAAGATTAATAGAATTTTTAGTACGAATAAATAGGTTTAGTGACTTTATTTCTAAAATTCAAAATGGCGTAATAGAACCATATTTTAATGTATTTTCAGCTTTTCTTCCAATTTTCGGATTTTAATCATGTCAAAATGCATTTTATTTCATTTTGACGGATTGAGTGTTGCTATTTCTTCGGATGAATTAAGGGCAAAATAGATTCACTAGTGGATATAATAATTAATTACTTGGTTTTGTGCTCCAAAACAGATACTGTCAAGAATTGTAAATGCCAACTGAGTTAAAAGGAATAAATTATAAGATGGCCAACATCATGAACTTTAGAATATAGACTTTTGTGACTCATTCATTATATCTATATATGTATATATATGTATATATATATATATATAAGTTAATATATATATATATAAGTTAATATATATATATATATCAGTTAAGTGGTTGTATTTAAATTCTGAAAAAACAAGATATAGACATATATATTCGAATTAAGAATTTATTGTTTGACAAAAGGAATATATAGAAGGGGTTATGTTCATTTCCTTAATCCATGGATTTTCAATAAAGGCTATATCATCAGAGGAAATGTAATGCGGTTAGCAACATGTTCAGCTGTGAATAGACACTTATTTTGCTTTTCAGCACAAATATTCAAAATAGTTTTTTGAGTGGGAAATGATAATATGGAAATAATTATAGGAAAAGGAATTTTATACAATCTGGGCAGTCCATTATCGGAAGGAGTACAATGTCCTCCGGGGTTATAAATCCAGGTAGGCAGAGTATATGTCCATGGGAGAAGGCAGTAGTCCGATATAACAAAAAAGCGCGGTTGCTTCTTATTGATTTTCCGAAAGGTATACGGGGCAGCCGTATTCGTTGGTGCGTTGAGTGTATTTTGGTAGATGTACTCGAAAATCTGTTTAGGTGTTGGCACAGTATATTAGATGTTTAATGTATATACCATTCCATTGTATATATCCCCGTGAGTGATAGAATTTTAGCATTGAAATATGTATGCAATGGACCTCGGAATCAATGGTATGGGTAGCAGTATAATCCGGGAGATGATATCCAGAACAATGCGTTGGACGGCTAGCGTCTGGTGAGGATCCCGATTAAGTATTGGCCAGCTTTTTTGTTGATAGTGGGAGAGAGAAGCCTCATAGATGAGGGAGAGAGGAGGGTGGGGTAAAGAGGGTAAAGAGAGAAGGGGTTAAGATTGGGCGGGCAAGCAGGTGCTTAATGGAATTTCTTCGGTGGGGTGTATTTTTGTGTTCAGTGTTGACCTATTAATTTTAATTTCAAATGGGAAATTGATATTCTTATAATTTTAAATGGGATTTTGTATGAGATGGGGTCGGCGTGCTGTGTTTGCTGAGTGGATGAGTGAGGTGGAGAGGTGGAGAGGGGGCGAGTCATGGTTTGAAGTTTTGGAATGTTTGGGGGATTACTTATTTAAGTGAGTTTAAGGTTGGGTGCTTTTAATTTTGAGGGTATATTCAAAGTAACTTGATTAAATGAGATGCAGTTAGTTCAGTACGCTTGTTATCGTAGTGTGATCTGGTTTAATTAAATTTATTTAAGATGTATATATTTGTGTTTGGAAGCGATCTATGGATGAGTTGGCTTTGCTCTTATTTGGGTTGGAATCGATGTTTGAGTGAATGCTTTATATACTGCGTTTAATTAGCTGTTTTTATAATGGGGGTCTTGATGTAACTTCGGGGCTGGGCGCAAGGTTGTCCAAACATGGCTGAATTTAACTATTTATATAATAATAAACTATATATTCATCTGTCAGACCCAAACATAAGCGCAGATATAAGGACATATACACCCACAGGCACACATACATACGCACATATACACATACAGACACATATATGTGCATATCTATACATACATATAGCACACACACTGATGCATACCATGCATACACACATACACACTTAAATACACACGCATCCTTACATTCATGCCCACGTGTACGCAATTATATATATACACATCATAAAAGATACACGCCTGTGCACATATGAAACAAGTGCATACACAGGGAAGTACATATATATACAGGCGCGACTGCATGCGGGTGTATCGGGTGTACAGCTGCGTCTATACACACAGACGAACATCCCAATAATCGTGAGCCAACATGCAAGCCGCACCTGTACATGCGTACAGCAAATAAACATATCTACACAAGTGTTATGTCCATACAGAGATAAAGGTGCGCACACGTATATATCTACACCTACAAATACAACTAGCGTTTACCTCCCAGTTAAACATATACATACATAAACAAATGATCGGAATTATCACATTTAAAATTTCAAGTGTTTAGACCCAAAATTGCCAGAGAAGTTTGGTAGAGTTTTCAAAAGTCAAATCGTTGAACTTTGACCCATTGGCAGCGAAATTTCTGGCCGAAAACCAATTAAAAAGATTTTCCTAAATATCAATACCCTTTATGTCAAATATCGAGTCTCTAGACCGAAAATGAGCAGAGTACTTTGGTAGGGAAATGTACACACAGACAGACACACAGACAATTTCACTTTTATAGATATTAAAATTAAATGTAACTCAAATCATAAAGTTATAAATGAAGCGCTTATTTTGTGGCATTATGAATACCTGACTTCATACTCCTTTCTCTGTTTTAACTAGCATGGTTACCCAGCGTTTTCCAGGAGCATGGCTAACGAAATTGAAGAGTTAAAAACGTGTGTGAGATCTCTCTCTCTCTCTCTCTCTCTCTCTCTCTCTCTCTCTCTCTGTTAGTGGGGCCACAAATTTGTGGAGATGCAGACTGCTAAAGCGTACTAAATTACGTTAAATTCCCATACACACACGCACATACTAACACATATATATATGTACACATATATGTATGTACACATATATCCATACATATAAAAACGTCTATACATGTACACACACGTGCATACACCCATATACACACTCTTGCACATAATCATATATATACATACACAACACAAAACGCACGCCTACATGCTCACACATATATATACACCCACATGCATAAGGAAATTAAATTAAAAGAAGCAAATTTATACATATATATACATACATACATGCATACACACACATATGTATACATATACAGACAAATATATGCATATACATACACATACATATGTACAGCCATACACACACACGTACATATATACATATACGCACGTACATATATATATATATATATATATATATGTATATATATATTAAATCAGTACGTAAAGTTTGTTTTCATGCAGTCATGGTAAGAAGGGCGCTCTCTTTAATATGACAATCAATGGATGCTGCAAAATATAGGCTTGGCATTATAATGCATCTTCTTATTCTCGGGCTTCAAAAGA
Source organism: Euprymna scolopes (assembly GCF_053919585.1). Classification (NCBI taxonomy): domain Eukaryota; kingdom Metazoa; phylum Mollusca; class Cephalopoda; order Sepiida; family Sepiolidae; genus Euprymna; species Euprymna scolopes. Next base: position 6,671,046 of record NC_136516.1, read on the forward strand.
ATTTTCAGGATAATTAAAAGATATGTCATTGTGCAAATACGGGCGGGTGCTTCATGATATGACTTGCAATAAAATGTTTACTTTGATCGGAACGTGTTTAATTTTATGAGAAACTATCAAAAAGCAACGCCGATTTCGTCTCTCTATAATTCATGCAATACTGAATAGGCAAAAATAAGCTTCGAGTCGGATATTTTCTATAAGTTTAATATTTAGCAGGGAAATCCCGTCAATGTCCTTACGTTTGGGAAAGCATTTTCTTTTATTCCGAGTGTACAAAGTAAAAATGTTTAATGTGCAGAAACAGACATAACGCTGCCTAATACTCTACTTGGCATGCACATGTAGGTATATTGTTTAATAATTAACATTGTAATAAGTTAATTAGTTATTATCGATCTTCTGTCCATCTATCTATTTGTTTATCTATTCAATGAAATTCTTAAAATAGTTTATTATGGGAGTTATTCATTGTTTATAATATAAAGTGTAGCAATGGGTTTTAGCTGAAGATGTTTACATAAATTACATAAATTAGCCTGGTTAAATATTTAAAATTATCCTTGGGAAGGCAGACGTGGAAAGTTCACACGTAAGGGCCAGTGTGATTTTTTAATTATGACGTAACTGAACTATGCTCAGCAGGTCGGGAGGTTTAGTCAGTCTGATCACGACCGAAGAGTCGAGAGTGAGCCACGGGAATGAACAGACGGCCAAACAGCGAGGTTGGGTAGAACGAAAATGTACACAAGAAATGCAGACCCTGTGAAGACTATTTGAGGCAACTGAAATAAATTTATATTTAAAAAATATAAAGTGTTGTTCTGTGAATGGTGTTGGTCCTTTAATGTTTCATCACGGAGCTCTGCAGTAAATCTTATTGGAAGTCAAAAGTAGGGGCTAATAATTGGAAACTTAATATTTCAGAATCTTATTCATCTTGCTATATATATATATATATATATATATATATATATATATATATATATATATATAATTGCAGATAGCGAATATTCAAAGATAAACACAATGCATTAAACGAAGATCACAAAAAAGTTCTCAATAAGAAATAGAGAAAGATATACCTTTTATTTTTATTTAAATAAACATAATATTATGTTGCTACACGATAAAAAAGCGGGTTTTATAACTCCGTTAGGAGGAAGAGTTGACCTCGTCAAAAAACGTAAAAAAGGAGCAGGAACTTTCTTTTTAGACTTAAGCATAAATTTATAATGGAGTGACTAAAACGTCATCTTTATTGTGTGAAACGTAGCAATTAATTTTCTTCATCGCTATAGTTATATTTTAACAAACCACACAACACGTTGTGTCTGAGACAGTCGCATTAAAAGTAAGCCAGGAAACAAATCGAATTAAACTTGTTTTTGTTCGTTGAAAAAAGGAATTTATTAACGGTACTTTCCAACAACGCTTTGCATCTTGGTAAAAAGCCTCTGTCTTCGCTTTTTATTCAAAACTGAATCCTGCCGACTCGATACGTGTGTAAAAGTCCGTCATCTATTTCACGCCGGCACAAACTTTTTCAATCTTCGCTAAGTGAGGCTTTTTCCCCTCCTTTTTTCCTTTTACCTCCTTAGCTGAGACGTCAGCTCGATCACCGGCTTGGTCATTTTCATACGTGTAATTTCGCTGCTTCTGCTAACTCCGAGTCAACGTCTCTGTTACACATGTTGTGCCATTAAAAATTGTTCAATTTAAATCTAAATAAAAATGTGTATGTATATATATATATATATTTACCAGTGAAAATAAAATATATGTCTCTGCGCGGGCGTGTGTGTGATTGTCTATAAAATAAATTACGTATGGATGACTATCTAAGCTACGTTTTTCGTATCAAGCATAGATGATAAGTAATATTGCTTCTTGTTTCTTTGTGGAAGTCAGAACTTTGAAAAACATAGCACTGTATTACGCATAACTTTTATGTAATCTACAGGAATGCATTGTTGACTATCAGCTAGTAGGTTGATGCTTTGATCTTCTGTTTGATAACAATTTTTTCCGAGCTCGTCTTAAAAGCTGAGATACATCGAAATATATGTCTCTGATAGACAGAAACTATATCTATCTATCTATCTATCTATCTATCTATCTATGTCTTTGTTTCCGTCTCTGTCTCTCTGTGTGTCTCTCTCTGTCTCTCTCTCTATATATATATGTATATATATAAATATACATATATATATATATATATATAAAGCGGCATATCTTTTAATATCTTTATCTATCTATGCATCTATTTATCTATCCATCTCTGTCTTTGTCTCCGTCTCTATCTCTCTGTCTCTTTATATATATATATATATATATATATATATATATATATATATATATATATATATATATATATATATGTATATTTATATATATATATATATTTGTGTGTGTGTATGTGTATGTGTGTACGTATCGGTTGTTGTTAATTTCAGTAATAATAAACTTACGTATGAATTATCACCCCCTGGGAGATCGGGAAGTAGTCTCCTTTAAATTTTAATTATCTATCCGCATTTCATTCTCGTTAAAATTAACACAAATCCACATAAGTTTAATTCGATAAAACAACACGTACTTTCAATAGGAGCCCCGTAGCGTAACAGTCTGCAACCCTGATTGTATTTGTTGTAAGGGACTTGATCAGATGACTCCTATAAAGCGATAGCTGTTTTTGTCGATTAGTATTTTATATGTAGGCGGGTATGTTTTAGGCGAGAAATTTCTTTCTGTTTATTCATCTATCATTCCTCACCTCGTTGTATAATTATTTATTTTATAACCAAGTTTTTGGTATGTCCGATGTATATAAAGTGCGTTGGTGGTATCGAACTTTGATTAACTTCATGAGAAAAATACCCCCCTTTTCAAAAAGAAAACAAAAGTATATTCAAGATGACACAAGAAAAGAGAACAGGACAGTAGATACAGGTCAGGGCCGCAGAAAGGTGTGGTCAGTTTAAACCGTATGGAGCTGTATATTTGTTTACTGTTTTGTGGAAAGAATTCTATCGAATTTCTCGATTACAAAGAAAAGAATCAATATAAGAGTTTAATATTAAAATATTAACAGATATTTAGTAAATTATACTAAATAAATATTTGAAAAATAGATATTAAAATAAAATATATAGAAATAGAGACAAACAAGCTCTAATAAAATAAAAATAAACATTATTAGAGATAATGTGTGCGGTCCTAGTTTTTCCTCAGAACAGAAAAACAGAAAAACAATGGCTGACGAGAATCTAACATTATTTACCATTAACTGCTTTCCCTTATGTTAGGCTTGAGACCGACGGTACCAATGTTTTTCTCGCCTTCTGTACAGTTTATATATATATATATATATATATCAATATATATATATATATATATATATATATATTGATATATATGTGTTTGTGTGTTTGCTGTACTTTTCGCTTGACTTGAACCGTTCTCATACAAGATACGAAAATCCTTCCAAACACGTCATTTCCTGTTGACAGGTAATTTGTATTTATTGTTAACGATTCAGTCTTATTTTCCTATACGTTGTTTTTCGTTTTTTTTTACTGTTATGTTTGTTTCTTTACACAATAATGGGGTTCTTTCGTGTTTTTGCTGATTTTCTTGTTTTCAGTCTGTTTTTATGATTTTTATATTTCGTCTTACCTTCCATTATTTTTTGGCTCTTTCGTTCCAGATTTCACTAAGTGTTCTTGGTTTTTTTTTTTTTTGCAATTTATTCGTTTTTTAATCGATTCCTCCTTCTTTCTGCCCAGCTATCATTTTTTCTTATATCGTTGTTGTATTTATTTATTTTTCTACTCGCACTCTTATTTATTTTCTGCCTTTTTTAGTTTTAATGATAATCTGTGTTGCATCTCTCTCTTTCTGTTCAACTTCATCAGACGATTCCTTTATATCCGTGAATCCGTCGTTTATTCGGTAATTCGTTCATTTCTTTATTTTTTTAAGTTTGAATTTTTATAAAACGCAATCAGGGCTAATGCCATTGATTCGTATGCTTTTTTATGCTTATGGGTCGAGTTGGCTAGTGAAAGGTCTGCATTTACGGGCGCGCGATTTCCACGAAGATGTCCCAGGCTCGCTCGGCAGCTGACGTAAATAACCAGAAAATGTTGACTGAGTCTTTCTAATTTGTCTTACCAATGCGCTGTCTTAATTTTTTTTTTTTTTATCTAATACGAATTTATTAAGACTTCTATTTTATGAATTGGAAGAAATAAAAATAATAATTACAAGCGTGCAGGTAAAAGTTAGGGTTAAGGATTAGAGTTTGCGTTTTGGTTCTATCTTCATGTTTTTTTTTTCTGTTCGTCAATATAGGTTTTTCATAGCGGTTTAACTTTTAGCGATCGCCTGCTTCTGGTTATTCCCGTCAGCAGCCGAGCACAACTGAAAAACTTCGTGGAAACCGCGGGTCTGTATATACACAAGTACCAGGACCTTATATGGGAAGTTGTGCCGCAAGACATTTGTTTACATTGAAATTAAACTTTCCTATTTTGGGAAAACAGGGATTAATAAAGAATTCCAATGGAAAGCGGTTCGAGGTGGTCAGCTATTATTTTTTTCAGCATGTAGTGACGTCTCCAGAGATCGAGATTATTTGATGCTAGTCGAATTTACGGGAGTATTTACTCTATTCCTATTTATTTATTCTAATATAAGAATAGTTCTTCGAGTATCTATTGTATTCTTATTTATCTATATCATTATATTGTGTTCACTTTTGCTTTTATTTCTTTGATCATTTTCATCATTTTAGTTTTTTTTTTAATTCTTCATATTTTTTTTATTCATTGTCTTTTCCTTCTTTATTTTCCCCTGCTCATCTGTCTTTCCTTTTTCTTTTTATTTCAGCATTAATTTCGAACCCAATCTCTTTATTTACCCATTCCTAATAATCAACCTTTTCTTTATTCCTTCGTTTATTTTTTTCTTCCTGTTCTTCCTGATTTTCTTTCTATTCCATTCGTTCTCTCGATTTTTATATGTCTTCTATTCGTATTTTCACTACTCATGCGGAATAAGGGTTGTGTTATCGTCCGAATGTTCGAATCAGTTTACGTTTAGGGCCGCAAGATTCCGAATATATTTTTCCTGATTATTTTCACACAAAACTGACCATTTCTTTGCCAAGAAAATTACATAGGGTTAAAGGATAATTTGTTGCCCGAGAGCACGGTGAATACTCCGCGGATGGCGGCGATCAGGCTGGCTTTATTGTTGTGAGAGGTCATATTGGGTATTTTTTCGATGTATGACTAAACGAATTAGTCCAGCTGGTCAGTGAGAGAAGAGTACAAAGTTGTAGCAGTTATTCTGAAGACAGGTGTGGGTCTCTTTGAACTGTTTGGCCGCAACGAGTTCCGCTGACACACTGAGGTCTTCCAGCGGCCACGTGATTGCACCAGCCAATCACCTCACTCTTCAGCACATTCAGCTACACTTTATTGTTGACTTTCAAGCTGAAATCCAAATATATGACGTAGCATGATTACTTGAAAGACACACGGTGCATTTCTGATCTCGTTTGTTGAGCATTGTGTCACTTTCAGAGAAGTCTGAAGTCTCCTATCGTTTTTTGGCATGTGTACACAACTGGTCAACTAGTAAGTGGTCTGCAACAAAAAGGAAAACCGGTTTTCATCAAGGGAAATGGAATCGTGTCGTCTTTTCTAGTACGACAATTTTATCATTCCACTGTATACTAATTCTCTTATTATGGAATTAATTTATAAAATGTAAATTGAAATAAAAAGAACGAAAACCAATACTTGTTTACTTTTCTTTTTGTGATTTCTCACTTTTAAAAATATTTTCCTCCATTTTTTTCTATTTATTTTCATTTTATTCTTTCTTTTTTTCTGTTTATCTACTTTCACATATCATTATCCAATATTATTTTTTGTTAATACGAAGATAATTTATAACGAAAACGAGAGTATTTTTTAATGTTTTCTATTAATTTTTCTATTTCACTTTTTTATTTAATATATTTCTCTTATTAAATCTCCATTTAGTTTTTCTTCTTTTTATTTCTCTTTTTTTCTGATTACTCTTTTCTCCTATCTTCATCAATCCTAAAAACTATATTTTTAATTCTCAAACTCCTTTTCTTTGCTTCCCTTGTTTTCTATTAGATTCCTTTTATTCTGTGATGTTCCATACATTTCCAACTTTTCTGAATCATTTTATTTCCCTCTTTCGATGATGACCACAGATCTTCATATGAGTTTTTCTCTTTCTCACCTAAACTTCTATATTCACCTTTCTGGTTTTTTTTTCCTTTTTTTTTTTAGATTTTCCAATAATACATTCTCACAATCTCATCCAATAATACATTCTCACAATCTCATCCAATAATACATTATCACAATCTCATCCAATAATACATTCTCACAATCTCATCCAATAATACATTCTCACAATCTCATCCAATAATACATTCTCACACTCTCATCCAATAATACATTCTCACAATCTCATCCAATAATACATTCTCACAATCTCATCCAATAATACATTCTCACAATCTCATCCAATAATACATTCTCACAATCTCATCCAATAATACATTCTCACAATCTCATCCAATAATACATTCTCACAATCTCATCCAATAATACATTCTCACAATCTCATCCAATAATACATTCTCACAATCTCATCCAATAATACATTCTCACAATCTCATCCAATAATACATTCTCACAATCTCATCCAATAATACATTCTCACAATCTCATCCAATAATACATTCTCACAATCTCATCCAATAATACATCCTCACAATCTCATCCAATAATACATCCTCACAATCTCATCCAATAATACATCCTCACAATCTCATCCAATAATACATTCTCACAATCTCATCCAATAATACATTCTCACAATCTCATCCAATAATACATTCTCACAATCTCATCCAATAATACATTCTCACAATCTCATCCAATAATACATTCTAACAATCTCATCCAATAATACATTCTCACAATCTCATCCAATAATACATTCTCACAATCTCATCCAATAATACATTCTCACAATCTCATCCAATAATACATTCTCACAATATCATCCAATAATACATTCTCACAATCTCATCCAATAATACATTCTCACAATCTCATCCAATAATACATTCTTACAATCTCATCCAAAACAACGCATTTCTCTCCTCGGATGTTCATATTGAGTTGCCTCACCACAAGTGCAGAGTTAGGCACAAGGTCGCTTTTTAATATGAGAAGAATTTAGCTCAACAAAAAGGGGCATTCTGGATAGGAACAATAATAATAAATGTCTCATTCATAAAGGATTTCTCCTCCACTGACCGAGGACAGAAAAGATGAAGTGTGCAATGACCTTGGCCTGAAGGCCGTAGAGCTCTCCTCGGATGTTGTCCAAAACATTTAATAAAATCATTTGCTTACCCCATATCAATATATTTCTCTCTTTCTTTTTCTCGTCTGCATATTTCTTATTGTTTTATATTTTTATATTTCTTTTTCCGCGTTTTCGACTTTTTCTGCATTTTTAAAAATATTTCTCCTTCAATGTTTTCTACATTTCATAACATAATTTATATTTCCAAACCGCAACGCGTCTCTCTTTCTTATTTTGTTTTCCTATTCTGCCAGTCTTTCTTATTTATTTTATTCTTTCTACATATTTAGCATTTGTCTCCTAATTTTTTTTTTCGGACTTTCCATTTCTCTTTGCCGATGTGGGCCACAAAATGACACAGACTTATTGGTTTTTCTTACTTAAACTAGTATTTTTTTCTCTCCCTCCCCCCCTCTCTCTCTCTCCCTCCATCTCTCTCTCTCTCTCTCTAACTCTTTCACTCTCTCTCTCTTCTTTCCCCACTCTCTCTCTCCCTCTCTCTCCAATTCTTTCACTCTCTCTTCTTCCCCCCTCTCTCTCTCTCATTCCCTCTCTCTCACCAATTCTTTCACTCTCTCTCTTCTTTTTCCCCTCTCTCTCCCTCCCTCTCTCTCTCCAACTCTTTCACTCTCTCTCTCTTCTTTCCCCCTCTCTCTCCCTCCCTCTCTCTCTCTCCAACTCTTTCACTCTTTCTTTTCTTCCCGCTCTCTTTCCCTCCCTCTCTCTCTCTTCAATTCTTTCACTCTCTCTTTTCTTCCCCCCCTCTCTTATGTTATCTCTCTTTCTCTCTCTTGGTGCATTCTTCAATGCTAGTTTTTTTTATCATAATTTTCCAAAAGCTCACTAAATCTGTAAATTTCTCTTTTCCTATGTTGTTTCGATTTGATAATAAGCTTTTCTTTTTCATACTTCAGTTTATCTGTCTTTCTCTCTTGGCGTGTTTATCACATCTATACATCGTTTATATGTTTTTAGAATTCTTATGTTCTTATGTTCCAATTCTCCCCCAAATCTTTTCCTTCCTTCATCCGCAGTTGTTCACATTTCCTAGCATACCCTTATGTTTCACACTTTAACTTGTCTCTTTTTCTCTCTTTGTTTCCTTGTGATTTCTTTATATATTTTACACTCCAAAGCTATATATCTCATCACAATTTCCCAATTTTCGACAAATCCTAATTTCCATTTCTCTTTTTATCTTGTATATATTTTTTTTTACATTTTATTATACGACATCTCCATCATCAGTTTCCAATTTTCTCCGCATCTTTTTATTTCTTTCTTCCGATGGGGGGGCATAATGTTCCACAAGAGATTAAACAATTCAGCGGATAAGTCATTCCATCTTCCCTCGTTAATCCTCAAAGCGGAATTAATTCAAGGCTTTCTCCTATTCGCTGGAGAACCCCAGGATTGTTCATCGCGCAAAAACCTAATATCACGGTAGATGGAAGAGCCTGCCAATGTCTCCTGAATAACACCAACAACAAAACAAAAATAAAAATCTATTAAAACACAAAACCTCAAAATAATAATAAAAAAAATACATTCAACCCCTTATTCAATTGGTTTCAGAAGCTTCGGATCATGGATTCATCCCAACGGGTCGGTTTGGTGTATCTATCAGATCATAAAGCAAACGCTAATTGAAATTACTATATTTTTTTCTGTTTTTTCCTACCGTTTGATTCAATGACATGAAGATACGTTTTCTACGTCATTTCGCTCGTGTTTTCTCACCAAAAATACATGCAACGAATACCTAAAGACGCCCCCTAAACCCGCGCCTGAAAACCTACTTGACGACATACCTATTTACAATGGCGGGACGAGATCTGCGAGGACAAGGCAGTGAATATCTATGCCCAGAAATAGAACCATTCAAGACCGCAGATCAATTTTCAATAAACAAAATAAAATCATTCACGAGACAAAAAAAAAAAATAAATAAATAAAGAAGGAGAGATTTCCATTGGTTTTGTTTTGGGGATGTTTTTTCATGTTATAAAATTAAGATGTGGTCGTCAACACTCGAGAAAAAAATCTATCGACACGAACCATATTGGCATCGGCGAAGGCGGCAAAATGTCGCTTAAATGTGATCCGCAAAAAGAGAAAAAAACTTACAAGAAAAACAGATAAATTTTTGGAGAGGATTTAGAGAGTGGGCGAACAATAGATATCAGTCGTTAAGGTAGAAGATAAAAGAGGAAAATCACGAACTCAAAAACAAATTAGGAATGTACCAGGCAATGAAAAAGCCATCTGAAATAAATTATTTCAGTATTTCATTACAATTTATATATATATATACTAGCAGGGGTGCCCGGCGTTGCTCGGGTGTTTGGAGGTGTATGCTGTGCAAAAAAAGCAAAAAAACAAAAAAATGGTTAATTTTTTAAAAATTTGACCCCTATTATGACCCCTTAAAATTTATAGTTTCGGGCTCAAATCACTTTATTAAGTTAGATCCATGTTCAAGGAACCTATATCTAAAATTTCAAGTGTCTAGACCCAAAATTGTCGGAGGAGTTTGGTAGAGTTGTTAAAGGTCAAATCGTTGAAATTTGACCCCTTAACAGCCAAATTTCTGGCTGACACCCGTAGATCGATTTTCCCAAATCTCAGTACCCGGTATTTCAAATTTCGAGTCTATAGACTAAAAATTGACAGAGTTATTGCGTAGGGAAATGTACACAGACAGACAGACAGACACGTTCACTTTTATAGATATATAGATAGATAGACAGATAGATGAAACAAAAATATATACGTATACATAAATATATATGGAAACGATTTTGTGTTCATTGTAAGCTTTTTACGCAAATATTTCGCAAGTATAAATCATGTAGAATATCTGCATGAATATAATTACTCGTAATAGTTAACTAAATGTGATCACCCTATAAGAAAACTGAAAAAACTAATAGGGAATTAATTAAAAATGAATGTTTAAAAGAATATGCAAATTAGTTAGATCTTTTGCTAATGAATGCAATTCGATAACTCATATATAAGAAAATTGTATTTTCTTTTTAAATAAATAGAAAAATAGGGTTTTTAATATGAATATCACTACACACCAAAGGAATACGGAATTATAGGTATATAGATAGATATATATAACTATATATGAATTGTAATGAAATACTGAAATAATTTATATATATATTACATATATGATATATATAATATAAATATTATATATATGATATATATATAGGATGACCTCACTCAGATTGTTCACGAACCCACCAGTATCAGACCTAATGGAATGGTTCATTGTAGTTATAGACCGTTTCATACTCTCGAAAAGTTCCAGCAAAAACCTTACAGCAATCCATGGTTCTCTCAAGAATGTGCTGCTGCTATTGCGCACAGATCTCACTTTTTCCACCGCTTCCAACGTAATAGATGTATGGAAACTAAAGCCGCTTTCAGGACTGCCAGCAACCATTGTAAGAAAGTAATAAAGAACGCAAGAGAGTTGTTTGCGCAGTCCGTCAAGTCCAAAGTAGCTGAGCAGCGGCTTAGTTTCCACTAGTTTTGGCAAATATCAAACAGAATCCTGAACAGAAGCGCGGGCACTATCTCAACTATCATCGATGGGTCTGGGGTAGTCTTGTCAGCATCAGACAAAGCCAAACTCTTTGCCAAGAACTTTGCAGCCAATTCTACCCTTTACTACCAAGGCCGCTAACCCCAATATTTCCTCCTGTATCAGAAAACACGCTATGTGATATACATATATATGTACGTGATGTTGCCAAGCTAATCCAAAACCTTGAATCCAGTAAAGCAACCGGCCCTAACGGTATTCCAATTATAGTACTCAAAAGACTTCAACCAGAACTAGCGCCCATACTTACAAAACTGTTTAAACGTTGTCTTAAGGAGAATAGCTTCCCGTAACCCTGGAAAATCTGATCAGTATGCCCTGTATTTAAGAAATCAGGTGATCGCTCATCCCCCTCTCAGTACAGGCCAATAAGTCTCCTGTGCGTCATGAGTAAGTTGCTGGAATCTGTGTTAAATACAGAAGTAATCAACCATCTCAATAAAAATAACCTTCTTAGTGACACTCAATATGGTTTCTGTTCTGCTAGATCTACAGCAGATGTGCTTACAGTTATATCCAATAGGATTAGCAAATCTCTCGACGGAGGCAACCTTTCTAAGGTAATTGCTCTTGACATATCAAAGGCATTTGATAGGGTATGGCATAAAGGTTTACTTCTCTAGCCATGGTATAGCTAGGAATGTCTTCTCAATTATTAAATCATTTCTTTCTGATAGGTTCATAAGAGTAGTAGTTGAGGGGCAAAAACCAGAAGCTCACAATATTATGCTGGAGTCCATCAGGGGTCCATCCTGAGCCCAACTTTCTTCCTGATCTAGATTAATGATCTTCCGACTCATATCCTTACATCATTTGTAGACATTTATGCTGATGACGCTACCATTTATGTAGCACGTCTAAGACAGTAAACGACCAAGTTCTCTCCGATTTTCTCTTCTCTGATCTTGATCACGTGGTACAATGGGGAAAGTAGTGGCTGATTACTTTTAATGCATCTAAAACCAAACTTCCTTCTTTGCATTATCAACATTCTGATCCACATCTGACATCAATTGAAATGAATGGCTCTCATCTTCAGAAGGCCTCAAGTTTTGACAAGATTCTGGGCTTGACCGTTACTCCTGATCTTAAATGGAACACGTACATCAAATCTGTTGCCAATGCCGCTGAAAAATGGTGTGATCTTTCTATCGATCCAGTAGATATCTCACTGCTGATGCAATTCTCTATCTATATAAGAGCCAGGTACGTACTAGCATGGAGTACTGGTGCCACATCTGAGCAGGAGCTGCTAGAAAGGACTTTCCTGCCTTGATAGAGTTCAAAATAGACTTCGTAGCCTCGTAGGCGATGTCCTTTTCTCTTCCCTGCACCCTCTATCTCACAGAAGAGATATTGCGAGTTTGTCTCTGATGTATCGTTATTTTCATGGAAAGTGTTCGACTGAGCTTCAGTCTATGGTCCCCCTTCGCCAAACTTTCATAAGAAACATTCGTCTAGCTGAAAACACTATCAATAATTCTCCCACTCTTTATCTGTGCCTTAACCTAAACGGAGATTCCATGAACAAAGCTTCTTTCTTCGAACTTCACGCCTGTGGAATTGTCTTCCGTTTTCCTGCTTTCCGACTGACTGCAATATGGTTGCCTTCAAGTCTAACGTAAACAAGTTCTTGATGAGCCGTTCCATATAAGTTAACAAATTTACCGAATTTCCATTACTAATGATTACTATATTGTCCAATTTCTACTGTACACTCTTTAACCCTTATCCATGAGTGGCCTCTTGGCCTTGATAATGTGGTGATGCCTGTGTAAAAAATATGTATGATATATATATATGATATATATGATATATATCTATATGATATATATGACATATATATGATTTATATATATCATATATGTATATATGATATATATATCCAATATGTATCGTATATATATTATAAAAGTCCACGCATGCTTCTGTGATTTAAAGGTTATCAGAGGGTTTGAAGCATAAAAAAACGATGTTACTTTTTGTATTTAATAATTTTATTGTTATTTTTTTTTAATTTCAAACGGACCTCCACGTTTGTGGAAGAAGATTGTGTTTTTTAACATTTTTTAATGTTGATATGTTTATGATATATATATATATATATATATACATGATATATATAATATATATCAGATATATAAAGGACATATATATATGATATATATATATATATATATAGCATATATATGATATATATATAAATATATATATTATATGATTTATATAGGATATTTATACATATGATATATATATGATATATATATGATATATATGTATATATATATGATAAATATATGCTAAATATGTATGCATATATCGTAAATATATATATGATAAACATATATATATATATGATAAATATATATATATAATAAACACACACACACTTTATTATTATGAATGGTATTATTACTATCATTATTATTATTTATTATTATATTATTATGATTATTAATATTATTATTATTATATTTTTTTCGTTTACAGCAAAGCAAGTCGATTTAATAACTGACCAAATTTTCATAATAAAAAAAAATTCATCAATAAAAAGAAGGCACCGAATAGTTTACCAAGCATTATTTAGAAATTTGTTCGTCAAAATGTGAGGGGGCGTTGTTAAATCTTTTGTTCTTAGATCGTTATCTCATTTCCAATCGTCGACTATTTTCAACTGTTTATGAAAACTTATCAACTAGCATGTTTTACACTAACGACGTACTGATACAATCTGATTTTGTTTTAAAGTCAAATATCTTACGTTGTCTTACAATTTTCAATCAATTACAAGGAAAACATTTGAGAAAAAATATACGCGGAAATAACCAGGGATTCGTATCGGATTCAGAAATTTAGAGCGGAGCGAAATCGGTAATTGTATGGGAATCGAGAAAAATTTTAGAATCATCATGTCACTCTACTATATATATATATATATATATATATATATATATATATATATATATATATATATACATGTACACACAGATAGATATATATATATATATATATATATATATATATATATATATATATATATATATATATATATATATATATATATATATGGTCAAGGTTTGGTTAGAACGTGTGTTAAAAGCACACAGATGTCTTAGCGTCATACTGTGCTTCTCCCAGATAAATCAACCCCACGTGCACATAGTGACCACTTCCACGCAGACGGGGCTCTGATGAATGGCGAGAGTCCTGCGCTGTATAACTGGACCTCCACTGCCTTGTGGGTCAAGGTTATTTAACCAAAGGCTAAGGGTGAGGCATCCCTGACAGAAACCTCCAGAGGAGCTTAGGCCCTGTCAGTACCCAGCAACTTAAGTCCCAGTCATTGATCAAATGGCATGGTGGGTAGAGAGGGCTCCCGTAAGCTGTGGTGAAGACAACCTCTCCAGGAGAAGGAAAACTGATATAAAACCTGCGCCGACAGCTGCTTCCAACGATGTTCTTCTTTTTACTTCAATTTGGCAGTTGTTTAGAGAATGGGATTGTCTCGGTGCAAAGCCTTTCCTCACTATAAAAAGCCTCAAGTACGGGCATTACTTGATATAAATTAGATACACTTTTTATCATCTCGTGTGTCTTGATTGCGGGAGGAAAGAAAAGAAAAACGCTGGCTGTAACCTAAGATGTGCAAATCATTCAAAACATTCAATGAGGTTGAAAAATTTAAATGTGGCTAAGGACATGGGGATATATGGAGGGGGAGGGATATATGTGGGGGTAAGATGGGGGGCACTATAAATTTCGGGTTCTAAAGTTTAGGTTGTTGGCGTCTATATACATATATTCTGTATATATATATATATATATATATATATATATATATATATATATATATATATATATATGAATATTATTTTTTATGCTATATCAAGTAATGGCAATATTCGAAGACGAATTTGCTGCCATCATGTATATATATATATGTATATATATATATACAAAAACATATAACTATACACACGCACACACACCCATATATATATATATATATATATATATATATATATATATATATATATATACGTTTTATTTTATTACCGTTTTTTTCTGTTTAGTTACATTATTGTTTCAGCTACGCGACTGTTTTTTGCCCGTTATGTAGCCTTCTCAGACTTTACAGAAAAGTTCGTTTATGGTGGAATGAAAGAATGAATGATGTCAGGGGAGGGGTGTGAGAAAAGCGGAAAGAGAAAGGGGAGAAATTGGGGGGGCGGTTCTTGGTAGGTCGGTAGTGCTTTAGTTTTGGAGTTCAAGAACATTAGGTGGTTGTGAGGTGTCTGGGAAGTTCATTTCTGGTGTGGCTAAGGACATGGGGATATATGGAGGGTGGAGGAAGATGTGTGGGGGTAAGATGGGGGGTACTATTAATTTCGGGCTCTAAGGTTTAGGTTGTTGGCGTCTATATATATATTCTGTTTTTTATATGCTACATCAAGTAATGGCAATATTCGAAGACGAATTTGCTGCCAACACACACACACACACACACACACACACACACATATATATATATATATATATATATATAGTCTTTGAAGCTTTTTAACATTTGAAACTACACAAAAAATTACTTTTTATCATTCGTTAAAAAAAAAAACACTTAGTCAGTAAGTCATTTAATCACCTGCAATCACTGCATCAACTCTCTCGAATTTACTATAATACCAATTTTTTTTATTTTTCAAGGGATAATCAGTTGTTTACCATGAAACACTGTTTCGGGGATTTAAAAACAAAACAGTATATTACTTCATATATATATATATATATATCACATGAACACCAAACAAGTTGTAGCGTTTTCGATTATAAATAATTTATCATATTTTTATAAACTTAATATAATTCTCAAATAAGAACTGAATTAGTTATCATCTCAACACTATTTTGAACCCTGTGGCTTTTCCATACTTTAGAGTTTATTAACATTATCGAATGTCCGTTAAAATTATGCGAAATCCAAGACATTTTGATCAAAGTGTAATTAACCGTTATATTAAATTTGGGGGTCGCTTCATCCTCGACTTTATATTACCTTTTCCTGTTACTTGTGCAATTAATCCATTAGGTTTGGCAGTGCTTATCAACCAGCGTTCCGTTGCACATTTATGTGCCGCTATATGGTAACTGGTGTACCGCGAAGAAGTTATAGCTGGAAGTTTCAATTTGTTATTTGACGTGTTTTCCTCTCAATACACATTGATAAATTATTTTCTAAATTTATCAAGTGTTTACAATTTTAGTTGCGTAAGGTGGAAGAGTTAGCAAGCTTATCCGGTGATCGTCGTCTCAGATATGTGTATGTCATACTAACATTGGACTTTTTTTATTAAAATCCTTTGAGATGAGTCAGATGTATATTTTTGTTTATCTATTTGTGAACTGTTGTCATCATCTTCATAGATGTTGTTTCAGGACGTTTCGGCCAATTATTTATCTGATCTTCGTCAGTGGAATCAGAAGAAATGTTTACTTTCGAACCCGGATACGAAGCCATCTCTGACTCTATTAGCAAGGAACAAACAACGCGGCACACCTTAGCCTGAGAAATATCGTTGAAATTTAAACATTTATTTTTTTTAAATGTCTAGACGTCCGTCCAGAGTAATCTAGTAATCTGCGCATGTGAGCTGAACTGACCGACTTTCATTTCAACTTTAAAGTACTCAATAATAAATATGAATATAATACCATGTAAATATGATTGGTAATGACCTTTATTTCAACGAAGTTCAACTAACGATTTACCCTACAAGGACAGTCTCCTAGTACTTAAAGAGAAATCAAGAGTCACAGTAGTGGAATGGATACAAAAATGGATTGTAACATTCAACGCTGTCAAGACTAAGTTCATTTTATTTAAATTACAAGAAACTTTCTCAGCCACTGATAACTATGATTAATGATACATTACTTGAAAGTAAGTTGTTCAATATCATCGGCTTAACGTTCACGGGGAACATGAGTTCTCCAATCAGGAGGACTTTTTATGTTTAATCTATTTTTACGGGAGTTTCTTTGGTATTATCTTAGTTTTTGATAGCCGCTCATCTCTGGAATTATAGCATTCATATTGGTGTGATTGCCTCTGCGTTTGCAATGAAAGTTGTTTTTTTTTTAATCAAAGTACACCTTTTGTGTGACCCCGCCTTAGCAATGAGATTCACATATATGTTTTCCTTCAGATTCAAGGGAACTCCATGTTTTTGCATGTGGAGTTGAAGAACTAAGTTTTAAAATTATTTTATACATAGCGACAAAAAATTACATCTAATAAAAATATCATGTTTATGCTTTTCCGAAATTAAGTATTGTATTGGACACAACAGGAAACGGTCAGCCTATTAAACAATGAAAATCATTTTGTGAGGTTGTGTTTATTAAGGAATTATTGGATAAAATTTACTGGAAAATCATAAGTATTGCTGAAACTCTAAAACTAATGAACATATAGTAGGAAAATGAACAATAGTATGACCATTTCTAAGATGTTAAACGAATAATTAAAATAAGCGGAATTTAAATATGAGGAAATTTACTAACACGAAGCCAATAGTGTAAAGTACCTGTTGTTTTGTCAATAAAGGACCACTGATAATAATTTGTGTTTGCAATTCTACCGAAAATATTTCTTAAGATGTAGAGACATAAAAAATGATACTTCGAAGGAGAGGTCGCCAACCAAAATGGCGACGTCTTCATTTCCGTCAAATCAAATTTCGTTCATTTTCAATTCATTCAATAATTAATCGATTCTGCAACTATTTTCGTTTAATACTCAATATCTTCGCATTTCTCTCCAATTTTCGTATATTAATTAATCAAATGCCACCATTGCCTTAAATGTGATTAAAATTTGGTTTGGAAATGTAAAAAAAGAAATGTCAAGAGAATTATTTAAAATGTTCTTGAAATTTGCATCGTGGTTTCTGTCGTATTCTTTCATATTTCAACGTTAATATTAAATATTGGAAAAAGTAACGTAAAATAATTTCGCAGGTAAAAATAAATGGATAGTCTAAGTGCGTTCAACTGGAAGATCTTTCGATGAAATTGATATTTTACAGTTAAATGTTACAGACCAAAGAAATTTATATTTAACACTTTAACATGACGCAAAAAACGAATATAATATTTGAACTTAAGCATGACCGGTCAAATAGAAAGATATTTTAAGGTTCAGCGCGAGACATAAATTAACAAATGCCAGACTAGGGGAAATAATACTGTAAACCTACGCATGACAAACCAGCTTGCCATTCATTCATTTGCCTCTCACGCTTAAACTTAATATATCATTATGTTGGATCCGGCATGCTTTATTATTTTCTTTGGTCTACCTAGTTCAGTTTTTCTGGGGTGTTTTTTTTTGTTTGTTTTTTTTTTGCATTTTCAACCCAAATAAGGCACAGTGCTACTTTGATGTAGAGGACTACTACTTGGGATATAATGTGCAAGGATACTGTTTAGGGAGTTGAGCAGTAGGATGCCTGTTTGCATTACTGTTGGACTTCTGCATGTTAGTATAGTCAGGGAAGCAGAGACCCGGGTTGGATTTGAGAATCCAGCAGATATAGAGAAAAAAAAAGCTATTAGAGTAGGAAGCTTTCTGGAATTTGGGGATCTCTACTGAGTATTGGTGGGATTTGCTGATTGGCGGGTGTGTCACGGGTATCTACGTCAAGACGGCACGTTTTCTGATCCAATTTAAATAGTACGGTTTACAATGACAGACTACTTGAGGATAATATTTGGAGCTTATTGTAACAGTGTGCGCAAGGCGCGTTATGTAAAAATCAGCAGCAGGTGAAGGATAGCTGTCTAGCGAAAATATTAGCAGCAGCAGTCGTTCAACACGTATGAAAACAAGCAAGTGTGCGCAAGCTTGCCTCACAAGAAAATGAGAGAAAAATACTTCACGTGGTTGAGAGCGAAGCAAGTTGTGAACCGGTCAGGATGGACACGTGAAGCCGAGGTTGAAAAAGAGCTGGCTTGGGTCTCGTGAAGTGGCGAGGAAAGGGAGAATTTTAGAAAGCATTCTTATAGGACAGAGATCTTTAAAAAGCAAATATGTGTATGAAGACACGTTGGAAAAATAATGAAATACTGGTATTTTCGAAGAACAACTAATAAATGCGTTTATTTGCAGTTTAAAAAAATGCCGACTTTTTTATTTGATTTTTTTGTTTGTTAGTTTCTACGACGGTATCTACGTTATAATCTGACCCCCTAGCTTAATCAGAAGCGAGGGAGATTTGAATGAACGGTGCTGAATCCTGTTGCCACCTCCAGGTTCTGCAAGCGGCCAACTGATTCTACCAGGAGATCACCATACTCTTCAGCACATCCAGGTACACACTGCTGTTAACTTTCAAGTCGAGTCTGAATATGTCAGGTGGCATGATGTGACCCTTACTTGAAACTTCACGAAAGGCCATGAGCGTGGGTCGTCCGATGCATTGAGCTGTGCTATCAAGCGTTGAACCGCCCGGATTTGTATTTTTGAGAGTGTTGGCAATGGACCTGTTCTCTAATTGGAATCGGTAGAGAGAATGAGTTGCAGAGGTACGCATCTCCAATTTCGCTAGTTGAACATTGTGTCACTTTCAGACATGATAGAAGGTTCTAGTCGCTCTTGGGATTTATACACAACTAGCATTTCAGCCCGGCGTTGCCCGGGTGTTTGGAGGTGTATGCTGAGCAAAAAAAAAAAAAAAAGAGTACATTTTTTTTTTAATTTGACCGCTATTATGACCCCTTAAAATTTATAGTTTCGGGCTCAAATCACTTTATTAAGTTAGATCCAGGTTCAAGGAACCTATATCTAGAATTTCAAGTGTCTAGACCCAAAATTGTCGGAGGAGTTTGGTAGAGTTCTTAAAGGTCAAATCGTTGAAATTTGACCCAAATTTCTGGCTGACCCCCGTCACATCGATTTTCCCAAATCTCAGTACCCGGTATTTCAAATTTCGAGTCTATAGACTAAAAATTGATAGAGTTATTACGTAGGGAAATGTACACAGACAGACAGACAGACAGACAGACACGTTCACTTTTATAGATATATAGATTGGCTAAGTAGTAAATGATCTGCAACAAATAACGAAAACAAGTTTTCAGCAAACTGAAATAAAATCATGTCTATGGCGACAATTTTATGGTTCCACTTCCATATAATTTCAGAAGATACCACATGAAGGCTGCAAAACATTTAAGTAAAATTGATTTTATGGAAGCAACAGGAGTTGAACTTTGTTCATCCAGATCGGCAGTCTATATTGTAAATCTCTTAAACAACGTTTTCTTCCTTATATATGAAAATTCCATTTCAAATTTTGGCGTGAATGAAGGTAAGTCTGATCTACACGACCGACGACGCTTCTCACTTGGATGTTTAGACCCTCTAATAAAAGATGCGTCCCGTCAATCAATGTATTAAACAGTGAAATTACTATTGTGAACTTAAGTGCGATTGACCAATCGTCGAACGGACGAAACTTCTTAGGAATGTGTGAGGAATTATCAAATAAAAATAATTAAAACAATTTTTCTAAAAGAAAAATATCAAAAAAAAAATTTCATCCGTCAAATTTTAAAAATTCCATTTGACTGGAATTTTTAAATATTAATGACAAGTAATCAAATAATATTTTCTCTTTTTTCTAAAATATGAAATAACTTTTTTAAAAGTTAGTCTCGTCTATAGCAATATTTAAAAGTTGCTGTTCAAAGAAATATTCATTTATTTTGTATGAATCACGTTGTTTCTTCTTGGCATTCATATTCCCGATATCTTTCTAGTTAGCATTTTTCTATAAATATATCGACTACATACAGCCATGAACGATAAAATTGTCACCGAAGAAAAGAAGGCATGATGCCATTTCCGTTTGATGAAAACCAGTTTCGTTTTTTTTTTATTGCAGACCAACCACTTGTTAGCCAGTTGAGTACAAATCCCAAGACGATAAGAGCTTCTATCATGTCTGAAAGTTAGACAATGTTAAGCAAGCTAGATCGGAGATGCGCCGCTGAACAACTTATGCTCCCTACCCATCAACTTTATGATTACAGGACCATTGCCAACACCTTCAAAATGCATCGGTGGATTACAACGGATAACAGTGACGTGCCTACAATGATTAAAACAAAGTTTCCGGTCACGGTTATGGTTTTTAGTGTGATTTCAAGTGAAAGCCACATCCTGCCAACTCACATATAAGAAGTCTGCTTGAAATCAACACCAAAGTGTGTCTGGATGTGCTGAAGAGTGTGGTGAATCAGGTGACCAAAAATATCACCAACATGATCTCCCACAACATTAAAGCTAGCCCGATCGCCGTTATCCGCTGGGTATTTGCCGAGCTCAAGTCAGCGATTGAGGAAAACAATGCTCCCAGTTCCGGACCCGTATCGAGGCGGTTATTCAAGCTGAAGGCTCTACAATAAATAGATGTGAGTTCAACTACATAATAAGGTTACCTGAATTGATTTAAAAAAAAAAGTTTTTTAAAAAAGCTGCAGTTTTGTTTTCTTTAGGGCGACAAGTTCATCATTCCATCATGTATGATTGCATAGAGTTTGCAAATATTCTTAAGTGAATGATTTTTTTCTTCGTCAAAACAAACTGGAGTCAAATTTGGTACAATTAGGTGTATATATATATATATATATATATATATATATATATATATATATATATATATATATATATATATATATAATTAGTAATAGGAGGATTCCAATATTTTCTTGATTCCGATAAAACTACCGATTCCCTAATAAATTTCCGATTCTGATACAATTACCGATTCCGATTCTTCTTAAATACTTAGATATTTAACTCAAAGTTTTGATTTATTTCTGATTACCATAAAAACACAGGTTAACTGTGAATATATTTTCTCAAACGTAAAACCTAACTGATGGCATGGCTATCTATACATTTATTTTTACTGGTTGTTTTAAATTAATAAATATTTAACTATTATTATTGATATCAGCAGAGTTTCAAACTAAATCCAAAATTTTGTAAAAAAGAATCGTTTTTAGCATCGGAATAATGGACACATGTTTTTTCGGTTTCTGCTATCGATTCTGATACCCAAAAATGTCCCGCTTTTTTTTTGATTCCGATTAATCGCTTTAACTGTAATATTTGATGTAATAAAAGCATTCCTGGGTCCGCTAAGATATCCCCGAAGAAAGTCGGGGGTTATATCGACTGTAACCTTTAAAATAACATTCTAGTTGATAACAGTAAGACACCAGCAAGTCTCCTTGTGCATCTGGTTTGTTTAGAGAAATATGATGTCAGGACTGCTGGATATTCTAATAACAAGTACACAGACACGTTGTATTTTAACATATTTTTGACAGATTTCATTCACGGTAGAAACATTAAATTATTTATAGACGATATTCAGAGTTCGGCGATGCTGCCATCTTGCTTTCTCTATTATCGCTTCTCAAACACTCCGGTCTTTTTAAGCACCGATAAAAAATAACTAGGGCTTGCTTTATGTAGAGTTATTCATCATTTTTGTAGTCAGAACAGTATCTATGCAAGGAAGAGCCACATGGAAAATCCGACAAATAAAGATAAAAACTAGACACACGTATGTAGTAAGAAAAACAATTTTATTAATTAAATCATTCTTTAAGATTTATGAAAAATCGGAATCGGTAATGGTATCAGAATCGGACATTTATTAGGAAATCGATAATTGTATCTGAATCGTTTTATCACTAGTACTTTTATATATATATATATATATATATATATGTATATATATATATATATATATATATATATATATATATATATATATATATATATATATATAGTGCAAAATTCAGAGACATTTTCCTTTTTATAACCTCCGTTTATTTCCTGGATGTTTTCCATTACAGCTGTTTCATTGATGAGTTGGCAATTTTGCGATTTATGTTTCCATAAACATATCCTTTCCCCAAGAACTTCTTCAGATGTTTATCCATTAGATATATGCTCTGTCCCTATTAAATAGACACATTGAGCTTAACTCAAAATTAACGGTGACTGCTTTTAAAATAACAATCTAGACCCGTTAAACGAAAACGGTATACATTGAAAGTAACGACATTTCAAAAACAAACTTTAAAAATAAATATATAAATATATATATATAGTCTTGATAATTTTTTTTACATTCAAAACTATATATATATATATATATATATATATATATATATATATATAGAATACAAAAATGCGTATATGTAAAAGGACAAATTTTGAACATTTTATTGAAATTTTTGTATTTCTACAGATTTAATAAATCTAACCCATTTAACCTGCTCTTATCGACTTGAGAGAAAACCCACGAAAATGTAACGTTAATAACCTAGTCTGCCCTACTATTCAATAATTCATAAATTTATTAAAAAAAAAAGAAGTAGCGTAAGCAGGGGCGGAGATGGGACTAGTGGCACTCATGCCCGGCACGACCAATAACTCGGTCAATGTTATTCAAAATGGATTAAAAACCATCAAGCAATTACGTATCTATTCAAGTTTCGATAACTAAGTAGCCAAAAGTTCCTAAATATATCTGGGAATAATACAACGATGTTGTTTTTAACGGATGGCCTTTGTCCGGCCACCGTCAGATCCATTGAACATCCCATAAAAGCGGCTACAATGTTGTGTATAGAGTTGTGAATTTAATTGCTAACCTGGTTAGTTGTTACAGTCATCAATTTTTTTATTCTAATAAACATATTTTTCTCGTCATAGTAATGAACATCTCTTTTCTTCTATACTTTTGAAAGGAAAAAAAATTATCTTATCTACTGTATTAACAAGACTACAGATTATATAGTGTCTTGATTGTTAACAAAAAAAAAACACCATGCAAGATACGTTAGTCAATCTGTGCTATACAATGGAGAATCACGCAATAGCAACTATGGTGACTTTACTTCGGGTCCACGGACCACGGGTTGGGAACTGAAGTTCACAGAGGTCGGCGGGCACGAGTAGTAATAATAGGCTAGAGTCGCCACTGAGCGTAAGTACTGCAATTAAATCACGGTACACCGAAGTCAAAGTTCGATTCTGTAACAGTTACACAATTGTAAATAATATATTCTTATCGTTAGTCGTATAACAGTTACGTTCTCCTCGATGCCTGACCAAGACACCAAATACAATAAAAATAGTTATATACTTGTGGGTGTCTTTATGTTTTCATTGCATCGTTTTTTATTTATTTTCATGGTCGCATCTTTTCAGGATCGCCGTTTTAAGAGAGATCATGTCGTCTAGTTGTTGTCGATTATCCTGTCTTTTTAATTTCGACGATGAAACACGTCATGTATAAAAAAAACATAGGGAGGCGTTCGCTGAGTTCCATAAGGGTTTATTAAAGACAAATTACTTGTGAATAAAGAAACTGATAACTAATTATTATTTCCTATATTTCTCTACTGTTTCCCTCGAAAAAGGACTGTCTCCCCTCAACACTCTCCTCAGTTCCTTACAACCAAGTACATGGAATTGATGAATTTAATGCCCACCGTAGTAATTAGGTTGGCTTCGCAAGTTTAACAGACGCAGATGCACGTTGTAGTCATGGTTTCATTATAAAACATTCTCTAACACAGAAATCCATGTTCAAAATCCGCTACCTCCCGCATCGAAAAGTTTGCAAGATGAATATCTAGACGAAATCCGAACAACAATTCTGTGTGACAAATGCATATACTCTTCTCGGAAACGCCGACTACCTTGTCATATTAGTTGACTACACCCTTAAATCTCAACCTCAGGTTGAGAAGCAGATTCCCCAAACGACAAGATTCTACAAAAGGTTAATTAGGAAGTCAATAGAGAACGCATCACATATGCCCCATGCACTAATATATTGCTTTTTCCCGGTGGCCAGCCAAACAATGAGAAAACAATGGTGCAAAGCGGGCATTGAAGCACGTGTTCCTACACAAAATATTATAGCAAGCCCCACTTTCCTTAATCATTCACGTGACTGACGACACTACCATCGATAGCAGCACATCAAAGGCCGTAAACAACCAAGTTCTCTCTGATTCTCTCTCCTCTGATCTTAAGCATGTGGTACAATGGGGACAAAGATGGCTGGTTACTTTTACTTCATCTAAAACCAATACTCTATCTTTGCATCATCAACTTTCTGATTCCCATCTGGTATCAATTAAAATGAATGGCTCTCGTCTTAGGGGAGGCTTCAATTTTCTGGGCTTGATCTTTACTCCTGTTTTAAAATGGAATACGTACATCAAATCTGTTTCCAAGGTTGCTGGAAAAATCATGGGATCCTTCTATCAATCTTGTAGATATCTCATTACTGATGCAATTCTCTACCTATAATAGAGCCAGGTACGTCCAAGGTGGAGTATTGCTGTCACGTCTAGTCAGGGGCTACTAGGAAATCTTATCCTGACTTAACAGAGTCTAGAATAGACTTCGTAGCCTAGTAGAGGATGCCCTTTTCTCTTTTCTGCAAACTATTTCTAACAGAAGAGACGTCGCGAGCGTGACTCTGTTTTATCGTTATTTTCATGACAATTGCTCATCTGAGCCCCAATCTATGCCCTCCTCGCAAAACATTCTCGAGGAACACTCGGATGGCTGAAAACACCATCAATAATTTCCCCCACTCTTTATCTGTGCCTAAACCTAAACGTAGATTCCATGAACAAAGCCTATTTCTAAGAACTGCACACCTGTGGAACTCTCTTCCGTTTACCTGCTTTCCAGCTGACTACAATATGGCCGCCTTCAAGTTCAATGTAAACAAGGTCGTGATGAGCCGTTTCCTTTAAGTAATCCAATTTACCAAATTTACATTTCTAACGATTATTATGATATTGTCCTTTTCACCACTATACATTCTTTAACCCTTATACTCGACTGACACTTGGGCCTTGATAAGTAGTTATTTCTTTTGTAAAAAAATTCAAATTTTGCAGCTTCCTTTGAACAAAGACTGCATGAATTCTGCCGGTTCTTATGTGATTTATACAAATAAGCAACAATATATAAATGCTAGAATTCATTGTAAGTTAGTCCCGGCCAAAAGAAGACAAGTCGAAATAATCTGAAAACGCGATGAGTCGCAGGAAATAGGAACTCGTGATTTTTATTTGGAAAATTAATAGTAGTACAGTAAATAGATAAGATAACACTTAATTCGTCAATCACTAATTCGTGAACCACTAAGTCGCTTGCATAGCAACCGAGAAAGCTTAACTATTAATATTCACATCCAACTCCACGTTTTTGCTGACAAAATAAAAATGCACTGTGTATGTCTTGTCTTATTTCTTCCTATGCTAATAAAGTAATGCTAAACTGTGCTAACATCTGTACTTTCAAAACTCTGCAACAAATGGTTTGTTGAATCTCGCTTTCCTAATAACTTAAAACTGCGTATGTGATATTAATTTACAACTATTCTGATGAGTATCGAATATGTTCAATTAACGATAAACTAGCAAGCCGCTCGGCATTACCCGGTCGTAAAATACGCATAAATATTATATTTTAATACATACAGAAAAAGATATATGTGCATTCGAGTATTATGATTTTTTTCTAAACCGTTCACTTCTTGAAAGTAAAAATAAAAAAAAAATACGCGGACTGATATCGAAACCGAAACGTTATAACAGTAAGACAAGTACGATAATTATTAGACCAGTGTGAAACGGAGCAAAAAAAAAAAGGTGTTTTCAAACTTCTTATGATTAATTTAAGTAATCTGCCCTCTGAACTATTAACGAATGCGTTTTCGTGCAAACATATAAAAATCTGACGACCCCCACGTAATAATTTTACACTTTCCACCACCTAGTATTTTTCCCCGGATAAGCTTGGGTTAAGTTTTCTACATATCTGAATATTCTATATACAAAATTTCAAGTTAGTAAACCAGAAGTTTGGACAGCATTGAGAATGCTAAATACTGAGGGTGAGAAGTGCCCTAACACACATATTCGTACTTTTATAGATATATTAGCTATATACCCGGCGTTGCCCGGTATTAAACGTAACGTTATATACTTAAAAAGGAAGAAAAACGGAAAGAAACTGAGATGTGCATGAGAGTATTATGTTTTTGAAACAGTTTACGATAACCATTACACCAACTAGATAAAAGATTTCCATAGTGTGTTCAAAAGATATAATTCTTTACATAGAAATGCTGTCCTGTTTCTCGACTGCGCATGCAGAGTCGTGAAACAGTTTAAAATAAATAAAAATTCGATGGCTCAACGTACCAATTTTTCAATTTGACACACACATTCTCACTTTTACATAATATTAGCATTCAGCCCAGCGTCACCCGGTGATAAAATACGCATAAATATTATATTTTAATCAATAAGTAATACTTATTTATTATAAAAAGTAATTCGCAGTTATTAAACGTAACGTTGAATTCCTTTAAATATATGAAGTAAAATAAAAACGGAAAGAAACTGAGACGTATTCGAGTATTATGCTTTTCATAAACAGGTCACCTTATATATATATATATATATATATATATATATATATTTATATATATATATATACTTCATTTACTAAAAAAAATTAATATACGAAAGTATAGATTTATGCGTAAACTTTAAGTATTTACTTCAAAAGTGCTCAATACGTAGGTAGAGCTAGTTAGTAATTTCTAAAATATATATGGCGATTAAGCTACACTGAATATTCGGCGTTTCATCCACTCTAGGATTCGTCAGGCTTATGCGCATAAGCCTGACGAATCCTAGAGTGGATGAAACGCCGAATATTCCAATCCCCTTGATATATATATATATATATATATATATATATATATATATATATATATATATATACATAAATATACATATATATATATACATATATATATAGTAATTTATAAAATATATATGGCGATTAAGCTACACTGAATATTCGGCGTTTCATCCACTCTAGGATTCGTCAGTCTTATGCGCATAAGCCTGACAAATCCTAGAGTGGATGAAACGCCGAATATTCAGTGTAGCTTAATCGCCATATATATTTTATAAATTACTATATATATATATATATATATATTTATATATATATATATATATATATATATATATATATATGTATATGTATATATATGTATATATATGTATATATATATATATATATATTAAGGGGATTAGAACAACAGTCGGAAGAGCAGTATATTTTAATTTATTAGTAAATACAATTGAAATAGAAGACATATAATAAGCTCGATAAGCATATATATCCTAGAGCTATTTTAATATTGAGTAAGATGATTGATAATTTATAATTGAAATTGAAATTAAAAATTAAAAATCGGTTTCATAACGAGGAATAAACAAATCAATAAATTGTACGATCGTTTCGGAAACGATGTTTTATTGAGATAGGCAATACGTCTTGGACAATAATTTTATCATATAGTCTTTTTAAACACAGTCTTCTTGGCAGCAAAAATATTGGGTTGGGTTTAGAAGGCGAACCATTAAAAGATACATCTAAATTACCTAAATAAATGCTAGTTTTATTTTTCGTGTCTTTAAAAAAAAAACACCCAATATTTTTGCTGCCGAGAAGACTTTGTTTCAAAAAACAAAATGATAAAATTATTGTCCAAGACGTATTGCCTATCTCAATAAAAGCATCGTTTCCGAAACGATCGTACAATTTATTGATTTGTTTGTTCTTCACTATGAAACCGATTTTTAATTTTTAATTTTAATGTTTAATTATAAATTATCAATCATCTTACTCTGTCTGTCCGTCTGTCTGTCTGTATCTCTCTCTCTCTCTCTCTGTATATATATATATATATATATATATATATATATATTATTATTATTATTATTATTAGTAGTATTATTATTATTATTATTAGTTCAGCCTTGCTTTGCTCGGGCCCTACGTACTGTTCATAACTTACTCTACGTGTGAATACACTTTATGTAAGATTTCAAATATTTAGACCAAAATTTGTCTGAGTAAGGACTGCAGACGTCAATTTATTTTTAACTTTGACCACAATTTTGATCCCTTAACATGGGGGGGGGGCTCAAATTAAATAAAATAGTATCATCTATGTGTCCGTAAACTACATTTAAAAATTCAACTGTTTAGACCCTAAATTTGTGGAGGTGTTTGGTAGAGTTTTCACAGAGCAAATCGTTGAACTTTGAATCCTTGACAGCGGGGCTGAACTGCTAGTATATCTAAAAAAATTAAGAATGTGTGTGTAGACTTTTCTCAATCTGTATACTCAATGTTTGACCTACAGACTGTAAATTCGGTATATATGATATTAAAATATGTCGAAAAGTTTTTATCGGTTTCATCCGGAAAATTTGTGTTAAGAGTCCAAAATAAGAAAAAACATTTTAAATGGCACGTGGAGCGCATCGGTGTTTTATTTATTTGTCAACTGTTTCACGACTATGCATGCGCAGTAGAGGAGCGGGACAGCATTTCTATGTTAAGAATCAGATCTTTTTAAAACACTACTATACTTAACACTAAAACGTGTTTATTTTGAAGTCTGTGAGTATATTTTTATTATACATTCCTCCCTTGGGTGGGAGGCATTAAAGTGTTATATTACCATCCTTTCTTGAATACATCACATTGGTTTTCGGATAATTATTAGAAACAGAGACAATAGACCTCTAATGAAAGAAACTTTCATATTTACCATATTTAAATGGGATGAAGATCGTAGATTGGTTGTTCGAATCCTGTTCATCTATAATATAAGTCTCACCTGTCTGTTTAAATGTATGTATGTATAAATGTATGTATGTATGTATGTCTCGCATAAACTTTCGACAAAGGCGACGGATTTACACGAAGTCGGTATCATTTTGAAACGCGACCGTTTGGACGACAAATATCAAAGAATTAGCTAAATACATCAATTACTTCATCCTTAACTGGGCAATTTTCTACAGGGAGGGGTTGCTTTTTTAACCGATATTTTCAAAAGTCATCACCTCTTTTTCGATTGTCTAGACTTAATTTAAACCTACGTCGCTTCCGGTTTAGCGATGAACGCAACAGTTAAAGTGTTACGTTTTTGTGTTTACTTTCTTTTCCTCCTTTGCAGTACGGGTTCGAGCCTGGCTTTCTACTACCACTTTCGTTTTGCTCCGCACACAACTTACAAAACCCGAGCAACGCCAGGCACCTAGGCTAGTCTATAATATAATCTCACCTGTCTGTTTAAATGTATGTATGTATGTATGTATGTATGACTCGCAAAAACTTTCCACAGATGTACGTGACGGTATCATTTTGAAACTCGACCCTTCGGACGACAAATATCGAGAACTTAATTTCTTCACCCTACACTAGGCACTTTTTTACAGGGAGGGGCTGTTTTTTCGCCGATATTTTCGAAAGTCATCGTCTCTTTTCGATTGTCTAGCCTTAATTAAAACCTACGTCACTTTCAGTTTGGTATGGGCTCAACAGCTAACTTTATTTTTCATGTTATTTTCCTTTTACGCGGTAGGGTTTCGAGCCTGGCTGCCTAATACCACTTTTTTTATTTGTGTTCGCAATTTCCCTTCTTTTTCCTGTTTTTGCTCAACAAACACCTCCACTTTCGTTTTCGCTTTCGCGTCAGAGGTTCGAGCATGTCTTACAACAACTCTTTTTTTTTTTTAACATACACCTATAAACACCCGGGCAACGCCGAGAACCCAGGCTAGTCCATTTTAAATTAGGATGTTAGCAAGCTTTTTGTAATCCCTCTTGTAGTTTCGCGATGTCTTTTTAGAAAGAATTATGATTCGAAAAAAGATTGGACAAAAAAAATGGAAACCAGAGAATATAAGTAACATACTTTAATATGTTCGGTGTAGTGTTTTACCCTTCCAGGCAGATAGAAATATATATATCCCAGTGCATGTAGTATCTAAAGAAACAAAACAAGACCTGGGTCTGTGAGAGTAGATATAAGCATAAGGATAACATGCCCGCAACCTTATCTGTTGGGAGAGGCAACTTTATCGAGAAAAGTGTAAGAAATGTAAAACGTGAACAGAACAAACACATATTTTCTATAAAAAAAACTTATTAGGAATTATCGTAAGTGGTATCAGAAAAGATCCTGCATGTAAACATTCTGTCTTAACACTATGAACACTATGAAATAAGTTAAAATTAAGTTTATATATGTGTGTGTGCGTGTGTGTGTATGTGTGTGTGTGTGTGTGTGTGTACATGGAGTATTGTTGGCACCTTGTATGCACCATGGGTAGAAAGATGGGAATAGAAATAAGAGAAAAGAAAGAAATCCACAAAATGAAAGCGATGCCTAGGTTAAACAAAGTACGCGGCGGCCATTTGTAGAGTGCGTGAACACGCTTGATGTAAAGAGCTAAAAATAGAACTAACATAGGCATCCACATTATCAAGGCCAAGAGGCCACTCAAGGATAAGGGTTAAAGAGTGTACAGTAGAAATTATATATATATAATATAGTAATCATTAGTAATGAAAATTTGGTAAATTTGATAACTTATATGGAACGGCTCATCAAGAACTTATTTACGTTAGACTTGAACACAACCATATTGTAGTCAGTCGGAAAGCAGGAAAACGGAAGACAATTCCACAGGCGTGCAGTTCTAAGAAAGAAGCTTTGTTCATGGAATCTACGTTTAGGTTTAGGCACAGATAAAGAGTGGGGGGAATTATTGATAGTGTTTACAGCTAGACGAGTGTTTCTTGTGAAAGTTTGGCGAGGGGGAACCATAGATTGAAGCTCAGTCGAACACTTTCCATGAAAATAACGATACATCAGAGACAAACTCGCAACATCTCTTCTGTGAGATAGAGGTTGCAAGGAGGAGAAAAGGACATCACCTACGAGGCTACGAAGTCTATTTTGAACTCTATCAAGGCAGGACAAGTCCTTTCTAGCAGCTCCTGCCCAGATGTGGCAACAGTATTCCATCCTTGGATGTACCTGGCTCTTATATAGATAGAGAATAGCATCAGCAGTGAGATATCTACCGGATCGATAGAAAGATCCCACCATTTTTCCAGCGGCCTTGGCAACAGATTTGATGTACGTGTTCCATTTAAGATCAGGAGTAATGGAATACATTCTGACCTAGATAAATAATTATTTTCTTATTGTCAGAAACATCGCTCGTGGAATGTGAGAAATAACAAACTAAAATACATGAAAACATTCGAGTCGCAATGTAACTGTTAATATAAAGTTAATTAAAAAAACATAACTTTCTTTTCATGAGACCATCACTAGTAAACACAGCGAAACATTACAACATAATCAGGTTGACACATTGGTTCTCGTTAGATTCCCGGAGTTAGAAAATATTGAGTCTGGTCGGTACAAGATGAGTGAACCTTTGGAAATACCAGTAGGATGTCGACATCACCCTGCAATAACTACAAAAACCTAACATCAACATCTTCCTTGACCAGGATATACATATGACTGGGGATCGCTTTAAAGATTTATATCCCCTTGATTCATATTTATTTGACATTTTTTTTCTTTTCGTTGAAGCAGGTTCAATCTGTCTAGTCTGAATGCCGTTGGCTTGAGATGGTTTAACAACGAAACATGTAAAACTAAATGGGTTGTCTATCGTGTCTTCTCTGAACCAAAACTCTGGAAACGCATTTTGGATAGCTTAATGCCCTATAATAAAACCTACCTAAAGACAAAATGATTTGCAGCCTTGTGTTATTGGTTAATGCTCTGGTATGAACCCAAAACTCCCCGAACTGCTCTTGAAAAACGACAATGGCAACTTGGTAGACGACACGGACTGGCAACCTCAGTGTTATTTGTTCGAATCAGATTGATCTGTTAAATATTATCGGGTCCACTATTGTCTAAAGAAGTGCATTATTTGACCCAAAGTATTTAACAGGATATCGGTCAAAGGATTAAAACAAAAGACAATGGAAATATTAAACATCCCAATGCGAAAGAATATTTATGTAAATACATAGACACAGAGAAAAAATAGGTAGTCAGTTAGAGAGAAACGAGGTAGTCATCTTTTTACACCGCCAACATCCGGCAAAACCACGCACTCATCACACACGCCTTAAGAATGTCAAAACACCAGTAACAACTTATAAACAAGAACTGATATGCTTGTGTAAAATAAAAACAATATATGCGTTTTATGTTTTACTCGGTATCAGTATGTTTATATCTTGGATCAGTGAGAAAAGTAGATGTTACCAATTAAATAGATTATATTATATAACAGTTCCACACAAAAGCTTTTGCTAAAGTATATTTGTAATCTTTATGTGGTCACACCCGTAAGTAACCAATAGCTTTCTAGAACGAATTCTTACAAGAAAGATACAGTAGAAACGAATGGCAATAATAAACATCTGATTTATTCAAAATAACTGAAAATGTTTTACAAAATCAGCAACAAAAACAGCTATCATCCGTGTGTTTGTTAATTTTAGAAGTATGATACGTTGACCAATTCTGCGTACCTGGCGGTCCCCTATAATTTGACCGGATCGTGCCACCATGGACTTTGCAATCAGCCCCGTGAAATAGAAAAGGGTAAGTTTTAACAATATACATTGAATTAATCAAACATTATTTCGTATGCATGTTTTTTTTTCTTTTCAATTATTTTGTTTTGTTTATTTTTATTTATTTTTTGCCAATTTATTTCGCCATCATCCGCTCACTTTTATATCGGTCGCTATTTCGCATTCTACTCCATATAACGTGTGTTATTATTTTTTTTATTTCCAATCCGGTACACTATTCTTTAAATACACACACATATATACACGCACACATATGCACACATATGCACATACATATATAAATAACTGTATGAGTGTGTGTATATATATATATATGTAAACAAGTATTACATATACGTGCGTGTCTATATGTATAAAAATAAATGTATACATATATATATATATATGTAGATATAACGTTCATATACATAGATACATGTGCTTGTGTGTATGTATATAAACATGTGTATGGGTGCGTGTGTATAACTGTGGCTATACATTATATATATATATATATATATATGTGTGTGTGTGTGTGTGTGTGTGTGTGTGTGTCTATTCGTGTAATTATACGTAGATACGCTACAATATTTCTGTATATATATATATGTATATATATATGTTTTTATATGTATATATATATTTATAAATGTATGTATATATATCTAGATGTAAATTATATATATATGTATATGTATATATATATATGTATATATATATATATGTATATATATTCATGCGTATGGGAGCGTGCATGTATATATATATATATATATATATATATATATATTCGTATGGGTGCGTGAATGTATATGTAAATATAAATTATATATATATGTGTGTGTGTATATATACGTTCGTATGTGTGTATTTATATGTAGATGTGAATTACACATGTACAAATGTTTATATCTTTATATATATCGATCCGTGTGTTCATATACATATATATATATATATATATATATATATATATATATATATATATATATATATATATAATGATGTCTTTCTTTCAATGTTCGTATATCTTCATTTATGTACCTGGCTTCCTTTCTTCGAGATCCTCGTGCGTATTTGTTGTCCAAACGAATACTATGGTTCGTTATGATATTAAGCTTTTTCGCTGTTTCTCGTTTTTTAGATACGATCAAATTTATATTTTTCTATTTTTTCTTTTTTTCGGGTTGTGTTGTTTTTTTTTTGTTGTTTTTTTTTCATTATTAGTTCTAATTTTATTGTTTTTTTTTTTTTTTTCGTTGTTGTCGTTCCCTCAATTGTTTTTATTTCATTCGCTTGCTCGCAATCACATCCAATAAACAAACTTCTCAAACTCGTGTTCTTTTTTTCTTTTATTCTTTTTTTTTTCCGGGGCGACCGACTCTATGCGCGCTGAAAGGCGCTAGCAGAGCGAAGTGAGAAGGGAAAATTCCGACGTGTTTTGTTATCGAAAAAAAAAACAAAAAAACAGAGATGAACAATAAACCAAATAATGTGACCTTATCAACCATTGAGACTTTCTCGAAATGACCTTTGTACCAAGCATTAACGCATCCCGATAAAACCTTTCCGCTTGCCAATATGGACGGCGCAGTCGATTGCAAAGAAGAACACCAAATGTGCATCTTTATTTATTTCTTTTTTTCCTGGTTTCTAATAAATTATTTTGTTTTAATTCAAAACTTTGTTGTCTTTATTGTGATGCTGAATATGCCGTGGCGAAACATACCATTTGTTCAGCTCTTCGATATGCCCAGACAATTCAACAAGAGGCTATGTCTGCCAGTTCGGCACCTTTATTCCGTTTCAAAGAAGTAGTTGCTGCTAAAATCGTAAATCAAAGATGTACCAAATGTACAGATGCGGTTATGTGAAAATCTATTTTCAATAAGGATGGATTAAATAAGAAAGTAAAAAAATGTTCTTAGAAATTTAAAGCTTTTAAATTACGAATAGACTATAAGGGAGCGCCCTGCTTTGTCCGGTCGTAAAATACGCTTAAATATGATATTTTAATTTGTACAGACCTGGGATATATTATTATAGAGTCGTGATTTCAAAATAAAAAAAAACGCAGTTTCCTGTCATCAGTTAGAATCGAAACCGAAAGCAAAGCTGTAGCATTCAAAGCTGCTGACGTTACCACTGTGTTGACAATGATCGGCTAGGTGATTTTCTTTTTCCTTGCGCGAATGTCATGCTTTTGGTGGATTTAAGGAGGCTCAATATCAAATGTGTCGTAGACGGTTTCAATAGCCTCTACTTCTTGAGGGATTTATTGTTGAGGGCTAATTTTTTTTTTCTTTTGGCCTGCAAGAAAAAAATTTATTGCCATTTTCACTTGTATTAATTGCGAGAACTAATTAAAACAATTAATTGCTAGCGTGGGTAGACTCGGCCACAAATAATTAAAGGTCAATGAACTTCATTTATTACCTGCTTGTAAAAATCCATCAGACAAAGGCGATATTGTCCCAAGATGTTTCCACTGGTGTTGTTAACTTGATAAACTGTCTATTTGAAAAACAAAACAGTCTGAGTGCTATTATTTTGCTGCGCGAGATATATTTGAGTGACGTTGACACGGAGTAAATAATCTTCCAATACTGGGGGAAATAGGCGTGCAAAAGGTACCTGTTGCGGTGTAGCTAAAGTTTTCCTATCCGTTGAAAGATAGCCAGCAGTCGCATAAACATTTACGACTGGGTCGGTTCGCGAGTGTGTCATCACTTTTGGACTAACGATAGAGGGATTACACAGAGATAGGAATTTTTTTTTTTTTTTTTTTACAAAGGCATTACCACATTATCAAGGCCCAGAGGCCACTCAAGGATAAGGGTTAAAGAGTGTACAGTAGAAATTGGTCAATATAGTAATCATTAGTAATGAAAATTTGGTAAATTTAATAACTTATATGGAACGGCTCATCAAGAACTTATTTACTTTAGACTTGAACACGACCATATTGTAGTCAGCCGGAAAGCAGGAAAACGGAAGACAATTCCACAGGCGTGCAGTTCGAAGAAAAAGCTTTGTTCATGGAATCTACGTTTAGGTTTAGGCACAGATAAAGAGTGGGGGAAATTATTGATAGTGTTTACAGCTAGACGAGTGTTTCTTGTGAAAGTTTGGCGAGGGGGGACCATAGATTGAAGCTCAGTTGAACACTTTCCATGAAAATAACGATACATCAGAGACAAACTCGCAACATCTCTTCTGTGAGATAGAGGTTGCAAGGAGGAGAAAAGGACATCTCCTACGAGGCTACGAAGTCTATTTTGAACTCTATCAAGGCAGGACAAGTCCTTTCTAGCAGCTCCTGCCCAGATGTGGCAACAGTATTCCATCCTTGGACGTACCTGGCTCTTATATAGGTAGAGAATAGCATCAGCAGTGAGATATCTACTGGATCGATAGAAAGATCCCACTATTTTTCCAGCGGCCTTGGCAACAGATTTGATATACGTGTTCCATTTAAGATCAGGAGTAATGGTCAAGCCCAGAAGCTTGTCAAAACTTGAGGCCTCCTGAAGACGAGAGCCATTCATTTCAATTGATGACAAATGTGAATTAGAATGTTGATGATGTAAAGAGAGAAGCTTGGTTTTAGATGCATTAAAAGTAACCAGCCACTCCTTTCCCCATTGTACTACGTGCTCAAGATCAGAGGAGAGAGAATTGGAGAGAACTTGGTCGTTTACTGTCTTAGATGTGGTACCATAAATGGTAGTGTCGTCAGCATAAATGTCTACAAATGATGTAAGGATATGTTTTGGAAGATCATTAATGTAGATCAGGAAAAGAGTTGGGCCCAGGATGGATCCCTGAGGGACACCGGCATTAATACTGTGAGCTTCTGATTTTTGCCCCTCAACTACTACTCTTATGAACCTATCAGAAAGAAATGATTTAATAATTGAGAAGACTTTTCCAGCTATACCATAGCTAGCGATCTTATGAAGTAAACCTTTATGCCATACCCTATCAAAGGCTTTAGATATGTCAAGAGCAATTGCCCTAGAAAGATTGCCACCGTCGAGAGATTTGCTAATCCTATGCGATATAACTGTAAGGACATCTGCTGTAGATCTAGCAGAACGGAAACCATATTGAGTGTCACTAAGAAGGTTATTTTTGTTGAGATGTTTGATTACTTCTGTATTTAACACAGATTCTAGCAACTTACTCATGACGCACAGGAGACTTATTGGCCTGTACTGAGAGGGGGATGAGCAATCACCTGAATTCTTAAATACAGGGCATACTGATGAGATTTTCCAGGGAGCTGGGAAACTATTCTCCTTAAGACAACGTTTAAACAGTTTTGTAAGTATGGGCGCTAATTCAGGTTGAAGTTTTTTGAGTACTATAATTGGAATACCATCAGGGCCAGTTGCTTTACTCGAATCAAGGTTTTTGATTAGCTTCGCAACATCACGTACAGATATACGTATATCACATAGCATGTTTTCTGATACAGGAGGAAATATTGGGGGTTGACGGTCTTGGTCGCAAAGGGTAGAATTAGCTGCAAAGTTCTTGACAAAGAGTTTGGCTTTGTCTGATGCTGACGAGATTACCTCAGGTCCATTGATAATAGTTGGGATGGAGCACACGCTTCTGTTCAGGATTCTGTTTGCTATTTGCCAAAACTGGTGGGAACCAAGCCGCTGCTCAGCTACTTTGGACTTAACAGATTGAGCATACAACACTCTTGCGTTCCTTATTACTTTCTTACAATGGTTGCTGGCAGTCCTGAAAACGGCTTTAGTTTCCATACATCTATTACGTTTGAAGCAGTGGAAAAAGTGATTTCTGTGCGCAATGGCAGCAGCACATTCAGGAGAGAACCATGGCTGGCTGTTATGTTTTTGCTGAAACTTTTTAGAGGGTATGAAATGGTCAATACCTACAATTAACCATTCAGTTAGGTCTAATACTATAGAGGACACATCCTTTTTAAACATGGAATGCAGAGGTAGATCAGATATAAATGTACGGAAGCTATCCCAGTCAGCCTTAGTGTATCGGTATACTGTACGATGAAGAGGTACGTCTGGGGACTTATTACATTTCATTTTTATCTTAATTGATACAACAGAGTGGTCGGAAGATCCAAGAGGCGACAGAACAGAAACTGAACATAGTTCAGGGCAAGTTGTGAGAAAAAGGTCTAGTAGGCTCGCATACTGGCCGTCATTATCGGGCACACGGGTAGGTTCCTGAACAATCTGAGTGAGGTCATAGGCAATGGAGAAACCATGACAGAACCTCCCCTCATCATCGGTCTTGTTTGAGTGGGTCAACCATTCGACGTTGTGAACATTGAAGTCTCCACATACGTGAATGTTAGCTGAAGGATATGTAGAAAGGACTTGGTCAATTTTCTCAGATATGCTTTGAAAGATAGTGACTCCGCTGTTGTGGGGGCGATAGAGAGTAAATATAAATGCAGTAGTGTGAGCTAAAGCAACCCGGAAGCACCTATAGGGTAAGTTAGGATCTTCCCTGGAGATGTCCCTCCCACATGGAAAGCTATCTTTAATATAGGCACATATTCCATGCCCATGGCGATCTTGGGGGTCAGATTTAGAAGTTAAGTTAGAGTATCCTGAAATTGCAAACTCATCTAGGGAAATAGCCTGTCCAATGCCAGTTTCACTTAAAAATAAAAGGTCTGGTTTAGTCTCCTGTAATTGGGTTTCAACCTCTGGAAGGTTAGAACGAAGACCCCTGATGTTGGAGAAGGAGACATGGTAGTAGGGGTCTACGTGGGAAGTTGGAGAACCGGGTTTAATCGTGTATTTTTTCTTGAAACTTGTCATGATGAAATTTTGGAATTTGTGGACTAGGTCGACAGATTTACTTAGAGCAGGACAGAGAGGGGAAACTAAGAGAGAAAAAGAAACGAAGAATTTTTTTTTATTTGTAGCTAATGATAAGGTAAAGCCGTAACAATTACCCACTAGTATGGCATCGAGAGGCCCCACCAGAAGCTACTGCATGGTCCAGAATCCATTCACCAAATGGCAATACAGCAGCCCCAGTACTTTGCACCTGCTGATAGGACAGCCTCCTTAGTGGTTAATCCAAGGTTCGGGTCCCTGACTATCAGGCGGATAACGTCAGCCCAGACAAAACGTTTACCTCCAGCACCCTTACTAGTGACATGGCTACAAGGATAGACATAGAAACAGAAAATTTCCGCCATCTCAGCCAACTGTTCGCAAAAATACTGCCAACCTAGAAAACAGCTTTTTCTTCTCCCTTTGTCCGAAATATCACTCATTTAAAAAATGAGGACTGAGGGACAAATAAGAAGAAGCGAGAGTAACAGGAGCTGCCGATAACGCATCCACAATGCGTTTTCTACTCTCCATTAAAAAAAAAAAAAAACTTTCCAGCTATGTATCGATATGTGTGACATTTTCCCCTTACTCCTGTTATATCTTTTATATGGTTTTAAATTGTCTCTCTACATTTTTATCACCGAAATTCCCGTTTCGATATTCATCGAATTTTTTAATAATTTCTCTTTTCTGGCAGTCTTCCGTTAACATTTATATGAAAAGGTTTGGTTCATTCTTCAATTTTGTTAGGATTCGCCTCCTAATTTCCACATTTCCACCGGCAATAAGATTGTCTACACTGATGTCTGCAAGTTTGAATTCGTCGCAATGTTTATTTAACATAGCTTTGTACGTTGCAAAATCCTCTTCCTCATTCTTCTGCAAATTCAGATGTGATGAAAACTTATAGAATAAAAAGATTTTCAGGCTAAATAGTTCTGTAAGCAATTCCACTGTCCCAGCGAAAGTGAATTCCGACGTTTTCTGAGTAAAATAAAATCCACAAACATGTTATGCTCGGTCATCCTGAGTTTCAGTAATTGTAAACGAAACTTTTTTCTGGTCCGACCACTGTTTGCAGTCGATACTAAATAAATAAGCTTCAAATACTTTACCTCCTTCAGATCCGTAACAAAAATTGTCGACTGTATTCCCTATTTAATTTAATTTGTAGAAAATGCAGTAGTATTATCGATGGACATATTATTCTTCATGACTTGAGTAAGCAGCTCTCTATGTGTTGTTGATTTTCATATTGTTCTGTCTCTAGCCTCATTAGTTGTTCTTGTTGCTTTTCATCTAAGCATTTCTGGTGGTCAAAGTACATTGGAAAAGTATTAGAACTGAAAATTGAGCAATAACAACGCACAGGGGAAAGACAACAAAAAGAACAACATCAATAACAATTATTCTTGTTGTTTTTGGCCTTCGGGCCGGGATCAAAGTGTAGTATCTGTTCCGGCAGATACTGCAAGCTATGACTAGCTATGACTAGCAAAGACCAGATGTGGGGGCAACCCCACATGCCTGACCCTTAACCAGCTCCCATCTCCCACCTCTCGGGAGCTGGTCCCCTTTTTCCCTTCCCCCTCCCTTCACTCCTCACATTAAAAATTGGCCTTGTGCCTAATTTGCTCGGTGGGGGAGCAAATAAATACCATCTGTTCCGGCAGATACTGCAAGCTATGACTAGCTATGACTAGCAAAGACCAGATGTGGGGCAACCCCACATGCCTGACCATTAACCAGCTCCCATTTCCCACCTCTCGGGAGCTGGTCCCCTTTTTCCCTTCCCCCTCCCTTCACTCCTCACATTAAAAATCGGCCTTGTGCCTAATTTGCTCGGTGGGGGAGCAAATAAATACCATCTGTTCCGGCAGATACTACAAGCTATGACTAGCTATGTCTAGCAAAGACAAGATGTGGGGGCAACCCCACATGCCTGACCTTAAACCAGCTCCCATTTCCCACCTCTCGGGAGCTGGTCCCCTTTTTCCCTTCCCCCTCCCTTCACTCCTCACATTAAAAATCGGCCTTGTGCCTAATTTGCTCGGTGGGGGAGCAAATAAATACCATCTGTTCCGGCAGATACTGCAAGCAAAGACCATATGTGGGAGTAACCACACATATCAGACCTTGGTCAATGTAGGGGCAACTCTTCATACC
Organism: Euprymna scolopes; assembly: GCF_053919585.1. Taxonomy (NCBI): domain Eukaryota; kingdom Metazoa; phylum Mollusca; class Cephalopoda; order Sepiida; family Sepiolidae; genus Euprymna; species Euprymna scolopes. The sequence goes on from NC_136516.1 coordinate 6,712,723, forward strand.
AATTGTCACTATCCAGCTCCCCTACTCCCCTACTACCCGGGGAGCTGGTCCCCATTTCCCCTTCACTCCTCACATTAAAAATCGGCCTTGTGCCTAATTTGCTCTGTGGGGAGCAAATAAATACTCTGTTCCGTCAGATACTGCAAGCAAAGGCCATATGTGGGAGCAATCCCACATATAAGGCCTTGGTCAATGTAGGGGAAACCCTTCATACCAATTATCACTATCCAGCTCCCCTACTCCCCGGGGAGTTGGTCCCCATTTCCCATTTACTCCTCACATTAAAAATCGGCCTTGTGCCTAATTTGCTCGGTGGGAGAGCAAATAAATACTCTGTTCTTAAGATGCTGCACTTAAGATAATTTGTACCAGTCAATGGAGGGGAAACCCTCTATACTAGGACAATTATTATTTTTGGTAACCAGAGTGCCCCTTTTTGCCTACTTTTAGGGGAGCTGGTTTTTACCCCACATTAAAAACGGCCTTGTGCCTAATTTGCTTTGGTGGGGAAGCAAATAAATACAATAATAATTATTAAAAACACCAAAAATGCTCAGATGAAAGTCAACAAGAATTATATGACACCCAAAGCTAGCCTGGTCGAAGTAATTCGCCGAGTATTCGCCGATATCCCCTTGGCGCTCGTTGAAAAGGCATGCTCCCAGCTGCGCAGATGTAGGCTGACAGCGGGCACGTTGAATAGGTGTCAGTTCTGCTACATAATTAAGTTACCTGAATTGATTTTTTCAATAAAAGTTTTTAAATAAAACTGTAATGTTTTTTTTTTCTTAAGGGGACACTTTTATTGTTCCACCATATGCTCTTCTCAGTTAATATAACATTTTATCGTCCCACCCTTTATTCTTATGAGAATACACAGTTTCGTTTTTAATGTTTCCTTTTTTTCTATTTGTTGTTTCTGGTTTTCCTTCTTACCTTTATTAAAGAATCGGCTTTTCTCAGCGAACAGCAGTTTGTTTTTTGTTTGTTGTTTTTCGTTCTACCAAATTGGTGGAACCCGAGTCAAATAGTAGCACACACGACCTATGACTCGCCTGCTGTGTGAAAGGTCGCTACGTGCAAACATGAGAAACCTTTTGACGACTCTCAACGGTCGAATGTTCATGTGGGATCAAAAGGCGGAAGTATTGGTTTGTAAAATGGAATTTGGGGAGGAAACCGAAAGAAAATACAATAAAAACGAAAAACAAAATAAAAAATTCAAGAAAAAAATAAAAACAAAATTGGAACAAAATGAAAAACTTGATAAAAATAAATAATAGAACTGGTAAAAAGCTATATAAAAATGTGTGAAGGTTAATATGTAAAAACAACTCGACAATGTCTGTATTTATATATGTGTACGTACGTGCAGAGCAGTCTCTGCCAAACTAATCTGTTATTCTTTGGTGGGGAGACTGTAAACTTCATTATAGAATATTCGGATTGTGAAACCGATTCAGTTTGTTTATATCCGGATAAGAAGGGAACTAAGTTAATAAAAATGAAAAAATTGGAACATGGAAGTCGTACCTCCTTTACGTATACGCAAATATACAAGCATGCGTTTAATTCCGTTAATTTTGAAGGTGGGCATATCTAGCTTTCTTTATGCCATAGGTCATAAGGGTGGAGAGGTAAACGTCTTGGTTTGATCCATTAGTGGAGTCCAAATGATATTAATTTTGAACTTTTTAAATCACTACGATATATTGGGTACAATATAATCATCAATAGACAATATGCATTATAATAATAAGTACGAACTCGATATAACTTTAAGTGTATTGTACGAAATGACGATGAAAACCACTTTCTATATATATATATACATATATATATATATAAGTATATATACATATACTTATAACTACTTCATTTATTCACATAAATTTAATATACGAAAGTATAGATTTATGCGTAAACTTTAAGTATTTACTTCAAAAGTGCTCAATACGTAGGTAGAGCTAGTTAGTAATTTATAAAATATATATGGCGATTAAGCTACACTGAATATTCTGCGTTTCATCCAACTATAGGATTCGTCAGGCTTAGGCGCGAATTCTGTGGTTGCTTCTTGTTTTTATATATGTTGAGGATTTCTAGTTGGCCACTCAGCTTTCTAGTATCCACCGCGCCCCTTCCTATCAGCCAATGGGCATGCATTTTATCAAACTAAGGATTTGTTTTAGAACTAGGTTAGTGGTTTTAGGTAGACGTTCTCCTTTCTTTTTTTTTAATACATATAAATATACCTATGTGTACACACATACATACATGCACATATATATACATATATATATATGTGTGTGTGTGTGTGTGATCGTTTATGTATATTCACGTTTATTTAATGTATTTATTTGTTTGTTTTCTATTGTTATTGTTTTAAAGCTATTTTGTATCGCTATCCTAGAGTAAGTTTTATTTTGTGAACACAGTTGTTTGCTATTTCCCGCCTACAGTTTAATAGATTTTGAGGTTCTTTAAAGTACAGGATAGCAAATTTTTCATGGAGGCATAATTTACATGGGTCGTCTAAATGTCTGCATGTGGTAGCTTGTCTCATTATTTTTTATTCGACTACCGGCGAATGTCCGCTTTCTTTGAGTTCCCAGTATTTATTCGCTAGTGTTGTTTTTATACGGTGTTTTTTTTATTTTTGTATGTGCTTTTGTGGTCATAGTATCAGGTTTTGAAATCTAAGGAAGTCATGCCTATGTAATATTTCTTGTTATTCTGGTTTTCTTTCGCAAATATTGTTGCTTGATACACTACGCTTTTTGTTAGATATTTATTTTGGACTGGGCAGAGTGTGCGGTGTCTACAATTGCATTTATCTTGTTCGTTATTAGTATTTTTATTCATGGTATGGTTGTTCTTGTCCGGGGTTGGTTTGTTATTATTATTATTATTATTATTATTATTATTATTATTATTATTATTATTATTATTTATTATTATTTTTATTATTATTATTATTATTATTTAGCTAGTGTTGGTTTTATTTCTGTCATGGTGTCTACTTTTTTATTGTTTATTTTGTTGTTGTTTACATTGTTTTCATTTAGTATTTTGTTATTATAAATTAAATAAACGTGAATATACATAAACGATCACACACACATATATATATGTATATATATGTGCATGTATGTATGTGTGTACACATAGGTATATTTATATGTATTAAAAAAAAGGAGAACGTCTACCTAAAACCACTAACCTAGTTCTAAAACAAATCCTTTGTTTGATAAAATGCATGCCCATTGGCTGATAGGAAGGGGCGCGGTGGATACTAGAAAGCTGATTGGCCAACTAGAAATCCTCAACATATATAAAAACAAGAAGCAACCACAGAATTCGCGCATAAGCCTGACGAATCCTATAGTTGGATTAAACGCAAAATATTCAGTGTAGCTTAATCGCCATATATATTTTATAAATTACTATATACTTATATATAGATATATAAATAGATATATACAAAAATACTCTAATTAAGCTATATTTTACCTTTTATGTATACCAATCCTTTAATTTATAAAGCTCGATGTAACTACAGAGCATATGCAAATAAATAGCAAAAATGCTATCTTGCAAATGTAAAAATGTTGGCACCTGTTTCGTAGCGCAGAATTTCTCATGTAATAATTATGTCAATTCTTTTAATTTATTCTGCCCTTGACTTATTAGAAACAGAGGAATTAATCAACTTTCAAAGAAAAGTAAGGAATATTGACATGATTACAAAATCCAAAAATAGGAAAAGACGTTGTACTTGCGTTTTATTTTATTTTTTTATTTTAGTTAGGCTATCTTTGAAATTTAATGCAGAGTCACCAACAATAAATATACGTTTAATAACTTATACTTCTATTTTTATAATTAACATAACATATCTTATTTAATATTTCATTAATTTATTATTTATGATTAGTCTATGTTTGTTTTTCTTAGAAGATATTGATAACGGTCAGATCCCGATTGTGTGTATTTTTGTTTTATTAATTTGTTTCGACCAACTTTTTACTTTTTTAATACATTTTCATCCAAAACAAGGCACATTGCTACTTTGATGTAGGAGGTTACTATCAGGAATCTATACATGAGGGGTACTATGTAGGGGGTTGGGCAGCAAGATGTCGGTTTACGTTATACTTTAACTTCTGCACATCAGTACAGTTGGGGAAGCAGGGATCCGGAAGGAAATTCCAAAGCCTAACGGTTCTGACGAAGAAACTACTGTAGTAAAAGCCCTTCTTACATCTATGGATCTCTACTGTGTAGGGGTGGGATTAAGCTGCTTATCGGGTTTGACGGGGGTATTTACGTCGAGGGGGTACAAGTGCTTGCAGTTCGTCGGAGCATTCACCATTCAAATACTTGTAGAACAGGCAGAGAGTTGCTACATTTCGTCGATGGGACAAAGGCTTAAGATTAGATGACAGTTAAGGACTTATCAGGTTGGCGACACTTTTTTTAACCTTGTCTAGGCCGAGAGACTAGTAGCAGATGCACCAGCCCAAATATGACAACAATACTCCATTCATGGGCGAATGGTGGACTTATAGAGGTACAGGGTACTTTCGAGCGTTAGTAGCTTTCTACCACGGTAGAGAGGGCCTACATTCTTTGCAGCGATCCTGGCTATGCTCTCAATGCAATTGTCTCGACTCATGTTTCGTGTGAACGTTAAGCTGAGAAATTTAAAAGAAGCACTTGCAGATAATGAGTCTTTGGCCATTGCTATTGGTTGTAGAGAAGGTTTCTTGTAGTTATTGAAGGAAACAAGTCTTGGCAGTATTGAATGTGACCATCCATTTCTGTCCCCATTCTACTACAGATTGGAAGTCGTCCTCTAGTGTTTCTGCCATTTCTTTAGAGATGTGTGCATGTTTTTTGTTTTGTTTTTCTTTTTACATGAAGGTCACCACTTATCAAGACCCGGAGGCTACTTAGGGATAAGGGTTATTGCGTGTACAGTAACCAATGAGATAGTATTGTAGTAGTCATTAGTATTGGACATTTGATAGAGTGTCTTACTTAAGAGGGAGTTTTGTCAGGAATTTGTTTATGTTGGAGTTGAAGACATCCAAGTTGTAGTCAGGTGGGAAACAGGCAAACGGAAGAGAGTTCCACAGTCGTGAATTTCTGAGAAAGAAGCTCTGCTCATTGAATCTACGTTTGGCTTTAGGCACAGATAGAGAGTGGGGAAAATTATTGACAAAAGTTTCATCTAGACGGGTGTTTCTCCTGAGAGATTGGCGAGGGGGACGAGAGACTGGAGCTCAGACGAGCACTTGCCATGGAAAAAACGATAAAGCAAAGACAGGCTCGAACGTCTATTCTGTGAGAGAGAGGCTGCAGGGAAGAGAAAAGGGCATCCCCGACTAAGCCACGAAGTCTATTTTGTACTCTGTCAAGGCAGGATAGGAAGTTTTTAGCAGCTCCTGTCCAGATGTGGCAGCAGTACTCCATCCTTGAACGTACTTGGCTTTTATACAGATAGAGTAATGGCACTATGATATTTTACATTTTTTTATTTTAAACTTAAATTTAAGCTATTATCACTGCACAAGCAGTGAGGCCATGCATATCAACAGTTTCTGTAGTCTGAAAAGCACGGCACTGTGAAAGAATTCCAAAGTCTAGCAATACGATGGTAAGAAACTATTAAGCTAGAGGTTTTCTGGCATCGAGGATGTCTACAGTAAAAGGGGTGGGATTTTGCTGTTTGTCGGGTTAATCAAGGATAAATACTTTTAGTACATACACAAGGATGCCATAGTGTAGCGAAGAAACAGAAGTTGGAGTTTGTTTGTCAGTACCCGACTTACAAGACTGGAGAGTATAAAGTTTAAAATGTGTTCCGACAAACCATAGCTCAATCTTATACAGGCTGGAAGGATAAACTTGTCGAACTAAAGAAAACAATACTAGAGTTTTATTTAAAAAAATTTATTACAAATATCAATTAAGGTAATTGATTATGTAGTAGATCTGACATCTATTCTATGTTGCCACCTTCAGCTGAAATCGGCGGATAGAAGCCATCAGGCTTGTTTTGGTGTTGTGGGAGAACATGTTGGTGATGTTTTTGACGTATGCCCAAAGGAAGTAGTCCAGCGGGTTCAGGTAGGGGGAAGAGGTTGGGCTGGGCTGTGAGAGAAGGAAACAAAGTCGTAGCACTCCTACTGAAGCAAATCCTGGATCTCCCTGGACTTGCGGGCCGACGCCAAGTCATGCTGCCACACATAGGGTCTTCTAGTGGCCACCTGATTGAACGAGGGGGTCACCATACTCTTCAGCACATCCAAGTACACTTTAGTGTTGACCTTTAAACCGACTTCGATGACGTGACATGGCATAAATAGGCCCTCGCTTTAAACCTCACCAAAGACAAAAATTGTGACCGGAAACTTTGTTTTCCTAATCATAATCACATCCCTGTTATTCGTCACAATTCAGTGATGTATTTTGAGGGTGTTTTCAATAGCCCTATTGTCATAGCTAGGATTGGAAGAGAGCATGAATTGTACGGCGGCGATCTCGTAGAATATTGTGTCAGTTTCAGACATGATAGAAGACACATATCGCTCTTGAGATTTTTACACAATTTGCCATCTACTAGGTGGTATGCAACAATAAAAAACATTTGTATTAATCAAACGGAAATGGAATCATGTCGTTTTTTCTCTGGTAAAATTTTACCGTTTCCTCACGTAGAAGCGACCCGGGTATTGGATGCGAAGCCAAAATCTGTTGTACAAGTACGTGAATTTTAGGTAAACTGTCCAATTGCACAGCTTAATAAAAAAAAACTACAACGCATCCGTCATCACATAGGCATACCATTGAATCTGTAAGTGCTTATGCATGAAGTCACATGACTCCCTTCGCTCTGAATTGAACTCAGTTCAAAGAATGTCTTCTCAACGTTACTTATCATTGGGACATTTTCTCGTTGAGGACATTTTAAAATCGACTTTTCGAGGATGGAGATGGATGCTGCTGGTATGTGATGATGCCAAAGTATCACTCACAATGGAAAACCGGTCGATGAGTCAGGACATGGTATATTCATTTTTTCCTTATTCATTCTAACAAGATATAATCGAAGTGAAAAGGATATCGATAGTCCGATAAAATGTGTCTGGATAATTTGGGCTTGATGTGGAACGATCGACGGAGGGGGAAATTGATACAGGGCAGAAAGGCAATTTAAATTGGCCGGATCGAAGTGTCCTCTTGTGTTCCGACGCAGCTGATGTGGTCCGGCAGGGCAGGATGGTGCGTGACTATTGTCTGCTGAGACTCACCTCATTGATTGAAGGTAACGTCGACCAAAAGGGAAAAAACACAGTATACCTATTTCTTCTCGTTCTCTCTCTCTCTTTCTCAGTCTGTCTGTCAGTCTGTCTGTCTGCCTCTCTCTCTCTCTCTCTCTCTCTCTCTTTATATATATATATATATATATATATATATATAACGACATATTCTCCTCTCGTTCGCTCTCTCTCTTCTTTCTTTCTTTCTTTCTTTCTCTGTCGCTCCTCTCTCTCTCTCTCTCTCTCTCGCTCTCTGTATGTGCATATATATATATATATATATATATATATATATATATATATATATATATATATATATATATATATATAAACATATTTTTTGTTGTACAAAAGTTAATAATAGCTTGGAACACGATATCCGGAGACATACAGAGCTGGGAAACAAATAATTCATTAAGGGGAACGCTACAATGTATTAATAAACACGAGTTAAGAGTAAATTTATACATATATATATATATATATATATATATATATATATATATATATATATATATATATATGCGAGTGTGTGTGTATGTATCTATTCACACATCTCCACATCTCTCTCCCTCTCTCTCTCTCTCTCTCTCTCTATATATATATATATATATATGCGTGCGTGTGTGTGTGTGATGACAAGCATTAGGCTTCGAAATACCTATGTATAAAGAGCCCCCTCTATACCCAAACTAAATGTTTGTATACGTTTATTAAATAAATTAACCATTCTATATTCATCAGTATATAGTGTTTTTGGCTTCATTTTTCACTCTTATTGTTTCCTATATATATATATATATATATATATATATATATATATATATATATATATATATATATATATATATAACGACGTATTCTTGTTTTGATTACAAAAAAGTGAAGCAGAGGGAATATGGTGAAGAAAAAGGTGATTCATCGTCAATGGATAGTCTGGTGAAAGATAAATAATCCAGTGACGGTAAAATCCAAATATATAACTTCAAGAAAGTTAATTGAATTTCCATTTGCACAAGTAAAATCCAAGGAGATCCCGTAATTGTACAAGGGGAAAAAAGGGGAAAAATTCCAATAATATTAAAAGAAAAATAAGATATGCTTTTCACTCTACTGCTGAGACATAATTTATACACATTTTTGTGAATCATTCCATGGATTTCTGCCTTTGGATTATTTTGGACCATCTTCCAATTACGAGATATCCTTGAATTTTACTTGTGCAAGTGGAAATTCAATTAACCGTCGCTGGATTATTTATCTTCCACCAGACTATCCATTCACGTGAAATCACCTTTTTCTTCGCCATATTCCCTCTGGTTCACTTTTTTGTTATCAAGTAAGATTTTTGACTTATTTGTTTCATCAAATACGATTGCATGCAAAATCCGATCCCGCATTTTGCAAATTCCTTACCTCTGATGAGAAGGAAAGTATTTCTTGGAAACTCCAAGGATTAAGGACTATCCACTGGTCTAGTGTGTTTTTTTTTCAGATTAAATATGTTTTTAACTCATTTCAAAGTGGTTTTTAACATGTTTTCTTAACTGTTTGCTCGTATTATAAGCTCAATCTCCTATTTGGTTTTATCGAAGTTTTAGATCTGGCTGTGATAACCTTTTAGATAGTAATGCTTTAATATTTATAATATGCGTTAGTTTTACCATCTTGGATCATTTTGGTAAATTTAATTGTAATTTTTATTATATATATATATATATATATATATATATATATATATATATATATGCGTGTGTGTGTGTGTGTGTATGAGTTAAAATAAAATAGAGTCATAAAGAGGAGACTTATCAGGATAACACGACAATAAGAACCCCACAAATTGCTTATGAATACAATCCTTTATACTGTATTTTTCCCGATAGTAGAGTTGCATGACAACATGTTATCTAATAATAATAAATGCAATAACAACCATACATGGTTTTGTAATATCAGAACCTTCTTTCTGTATTAGTTACTGTACTTCTGCTATCTCCCTCACTTCCAGAGTCTTAATTATTCCGCATCAACTATTGTTATCGCATCTCTAATATGTTACCTAGCATCTTCTCTACTCGTCTGATGAGATGCATAAGACTTCGAAATGCCTATGTATAAAGAGTTTATTTCTAAATATTGTAAGATTCATATGGAATACAAATAAAATCTATATGCATTAATATTTTATATTGTCGTTCTCTAATTTTCTCATCTTATATATATATATTTAGCCAGTAGAGTTTAGTTTCCTAGAAGTACATCCAATAAAACAACGTGTCTACTAAAGAGTGCTCAATGAGTAAACAGATCAGGTATATGAAATTTATTTGTACAAACATTGATGGCTACATATGTGCATACATGTTTCTGTAATCACGCGCGTTGGGGGATTACGTCTTCAGCCCAAGAGTTCTCGACGATAATTATTGGTCTGAAGACATAATCTCCCAATGCGGGTGATTACAGAAACATGTATGCACATATGCAGCCATCAATGTTTGTATAAATAAATTTCATATATATATATATATATATATATATATATATATTATTGTCATAAAAAATTAACCACAGAATAGTGTGATAATCCTGTAACTCTTCGTGTGGTTTCGTTCCAGAAAATCAAATATAGAAACATTCAATATTAAATTTCTCTGTCAGTATAATATATATATATATATATATATATATATATATATATTTGCAATATTTTTTATTCATAATGGGGTATGATCCCACACAGTCGGGCGATTCTATGTTTGAACGATGCTGCTAGGAACTGACGAATCGAATTAATCCACGTTCTGCTACCAACAAATCAGAAACCAGAATTGCTCCATATATATTAAACATTTTCTGTAGCAATTTCGCATGTTTTTTCCGTCTCGACACGGTAAGAATCTTTTGCTCTGTGGAACTGTCTACTGAAAACCAGTCACCTCTCAGGACTTGTGTAGAACAACGAACCATCGGAAACTGTTCTGTCTACTACAAACCAGTCACCTCTCAGGACTTGTGTAGAACAACGAACCATCGGAAACTGTTCTGAAACTAAACATGGCTTACACGTGTAGAGGTTATGGGCCCAGTGTTGTCTTTATTTCGATAGATCCGCATCAAAATTCGAATTGTGGCAAATTAAATTTCTAGAATATCTACGAATCTAAAAGCTACATGAAGTACTTCAAACACAACCTGAAAACAGAAACGACCCCGACTTCATTGAAAAGAACGCAACTGTCTTTGCAAAATTAATACAGTGTTTAGATGACCGAAGTCTATCACTAGTAATTAGAGAAGCCCTGGACGATGGCTGCAAGAGCATTATTTGAAAACCCAAAAATTATTTCTTTATATACTAAACTGGCCTCTCTAAAACGAATGGAAGCCGAAACTATTACTGATCATATTATAAGAGCCGAAACGACTGCAAATTCTTTAAAAGTGTCTGGTGAAGTTATAAGTGACAGTCTGTTAACTTCCTTGGTCCTTGAGTGATTTCAAGCCATTTACCATTGTGATCACCCATAAAGAAAAACCGATTACTTTTAGCCAATTCAAGGTAGCACTCAGAAGTTACGAGGAAACTGAAAAAATGATCACAGAAAAAAACGAATCTACAAATATCATGGAATTTAAAAATACACAAAAAAAATTCTAGAGGTTATGGTTATTTGCTATAATTGTGAATGACCTAATCACAAGAGTTTCCAATGTAGATACAGGACTCAAAATGGCGACTCCATTAAAAATGTGGAGAGCTCTGTTAGCGAACATACATTTTTATTTTCGTGTACGTTTAATGCTTCAGCAAACAATAATAATTTTCTTGTCGATTGTGGTGCCACGGCACATGTGATTACAAAGGGATCTGATTTTATAAATTTTGATCCCAACTTTAAGCCACGAAATCATTTTGTAGAACTAGCTGACAGGAGTCGAGTAAATGATATCGTTTTAAAAAGAAGCGATGCTAAAATCTCGCTAAGGAACAATAAAGGTGAACTGTGTTTCTGTATTCTAGAAAACGCTCTTCTAAGCTCAACATTTAAACAAAATATATTTTCTGTACAAGTTGCCACTAAACAAGGTGCAAATATAAACTTTAGCCCCAATAAATCAAAACTTATGTACCCGAATGGAACTGTATTCGACATTAAAGAAAATGGAAGATTATAGTATTTAAATAGCGTAGTCCCATCGAAAACCGCCTGCCATGATCTACAGACATGGCATAAAATTCTTGGACATTGCAATATTCCTGATATCAAAAAGTTGCCGACTGTAGTTGATGGAATGAAAATACAGACATCAAAAAACTTGAACCGCGACGTCTGTACGCAAGGAAAAATGACAAACTATCAAAGCAAGATACCAGACAAGAAGGTCAAAAAATCCTATCAACGACTTTGAACTTTTACTAATTAACCATCATATCAAGCATGAAAAATCAGCTCCTAGACCGCATCACCAAAACGAGACTGCTAAAAGAGCGTGGCGGACACTTTTTGAAATGGCAAGGTGCCTACTCATTGAATTATAACTCTCCAAAATCTCTGGACGTACGCACTTATGACGGCAGCCTATATACGCAACAGGTGCTTTAACAAAACACGATATAAAAATCTATATGAATCTTTCTGTAGTAAAAAAAAAACAAATTTAAGCAGAATGCATATATTTGGTTCAACTTGCTTCGCATATGTATTGATAAAAAGAGTAAATTGAATATTAAAGCCGACAGAAGTATATTTCTTGGATACGATAAAAACAGTCCATTTAGTATTTTTCCAGAGAAAAATAAAATAAAAAGAATGCGATGTGTAAAATTAACAGACACGTTTAATTTTAAAGATTAAACCCCGTCATATGAAGAGGATGAAATTATATCTCCTCAAATTATTAAAACAAACGAAGACAATAAAAATGACAGAGAAAAGAGTATACATGATGATGATGATGATGATGATGATGATGATGATGATGATGATGATGAAGTGTAAATATCCCAAAAGAAATAGAAGGTGACCCGATTTTTTGTGGTCGACAATATAAAAGATTATCAAATCAACTATTGCTATTCAATGGAAAATGCGCCAAAAAGCTTTAACGAAGAAATTAATTCAGAACATTGTGATGAATGGAAAATTACCATGAAAAAAGAAATAGATGCTTTAACTGAAAATTATACCTATACGGTAGTGCCTCTCCCCCAAAATAAACATGTTATTTCTACAAGATGGGTCTTTACAAAAAAGTCTACAGTATCAGGCGTAGAACAGTACAAAGCTAGATTTGTTGCTAAAGGATACTCTCAGATTTACAGTATAGAATATTGTTATACGTTTTCACCGACCACAAACCTTCGGACAATCAGAATTTTACTGTAAATCGCATCGCAATATGACGTAAACATCCCTCAAATTGACGTAAAAAATGCTTGTTTGAATGCCCCAATAAACTGTGAAATTTATATTATCCCTCCAGAGGGATTTATAATGAAAAATAAAAATAGCGTGTGGCGAATTAACTAGTTATTATATGGTCTAAAGCAGAGTGCTCAGTGTTGGAATACAGTATTTCATGATTATATTATTAAACAACAATTTACACAATGTGCTGTAGATCCCTGTTTATATACCCAACACAAAGACGATAAACTACTGATTTTGGTTGTGTGGGTCGATGATATTTTAATCGCATCAAATTATGACATAATGTTTACCCATGTTAAGAACAAATTAAGTAAAAGATTCAAAATCACCGACCTTGGCAAAATATCCTGGTTTCGGGGGATATAATTTACTCAAAACAAAGGACTTGTTACAATGACTCAATCGAGATACATCGACAAAATACTATTAAAATTTGGAATGGGAAAGTGCAAGAAACGCTTTACACCGGTCGAAAATGATATTAATAGAATATACACACAGAATCTGAAATAATAAATGATAAATTATACCAGAAAATTATAGGGATTCTTGTATATTTAATGACTGTGACCAGACCCGACATACGCTATACAGTAACAAAACAGTCACAAAAATTATCATGACCGACAATGAAGGATTTAAACAGAGCTGAACAAGTCTTTCGTTATTTAAAAGAAACTAAAGAACAGAAGTTAGTATTTAGAAAATCAAAAAATCCCCTAAAATTAGAAGGATTTTCGGATTCAGATTGGGGAAATGACGAAGATCGAAAAAGTATATCTAGATATTGTTTCAGACTCTCAGTAACTGGGCCTAATATTTCATGGATCTAAAAAGCAACAGATTGTATTTATCTCTATGTGTGAAGCAGAATTTATCGCGATCACACACACGACCCAGGAAGCACTTTAAATTAAAAATATCCTTAAGACTATTTAGAGCCAGAATTAACTGAAAGCCCCGTAGTAATTAATTATAATAACCAAACCAGTATAGTCTTAGCACAGAACACGATAATCAACCAAAGATCTGAGCATATAGATATAAAATACCATTTCATAAAAAACGAGGTGTTAAAGGAATCCATTATTTTGAATTACATATCATCAGCACAAAATATCGTTGATGTATTCACGAAACCCGCAAGAAGAATAAAGTTAAAACGTTTTTCTTCAAAACTTGTTGAGGGATTCGACTGAATAATTTTTTCACGGACCTGTATATGTATATAAATTTCTATATATCAAAAAAAAAAATTAGTCTTGGACAAGACGTTAAATTGTATCCATTTTGTTTGTATGAACACTTTAACCTACTAATGCGTAACTAATACTTTTGCAGAAATAAACAATTTTTTTAAAGTCACTTTTTTAAAAACATTTTCTTTGTAAATTTCCTTTTGACCAATAGTTTTTTTCATCATCATTTTTTTTGGCAAACATTTTCTGTGCGATTTTTCTTTTCGACAAATAATTTTTGCATGATTATTTTAAGGCAGGCATAAATAACAATTGGCTTTTATTTTTTGTGCACATTAGTTTTCTTTCTTATTTTTCAAAATTTTACTATTTTTGCATTGTTTTAATTAACAAAAACACCCTCATTAAACGGGTACATATTGCATGTATGCTTATTTTTAAGTATATTTATTTATATGTATGAGTTTTTGAACAAAATTGCATAATCAAATTTAAAAATGGTTTCTTTCTCACATACCCACCCCTTTTTAAGGTAAAAATACGTTCCATTTCTTTTATTTCCCCCTCTGTATAGATGTTTGACATTTAAACGCAGTTAAAAATAGCGTCGTTTTATATGCTAAAATCTTAAGATCTAAATACTTTCTAATTTTTGTTATGTATAATTGAATATAAAAACATATTTATTTTTAAGTAGAATGAACACAAGGGACTTCCCCATTATAAAAAAATTAGGGGGGATATTGCAACATTTTTTATTCATAATGGGGTATGATCCCACAAAGTCAGGCGATTCTATTTATAAACGATGCTGCTAGGAACTGACGAATCGAATTAATTCACGTTTTGCTACCAACCAATCAGAAACCAGAATTGCTCCATATATATTAAACATTTTCTGTAGCAATTTCGCATGTTTTTTTTCCATCTCGACACGGTAAGAATATTTTGCTCTGTGCAAGTATCTACTGCAAACCAGTCACCTTTCAAGACTTGTGTGGAATAACGAAGCATCGGAAACTGTTCTGAAACTAAACATGGCTTACACCAGAGCCTATTTTTGCACTTTTTTATTGCCAGAAAATGTTTCTTTTTTTTTTTTTTTTTACACAGTGATCACCACTTATCAAGGCCCGGAAGCCACTCAGGGATAAGGGTTATTGCAAGTACATTAAGTTAGTGAGGAGATTTGCTGAAGTGCTTACTTAAGGGGGCGGTTCATTAGGAATTTGTTAACATTGGACTTGAAGACATCCAAGTTGTAGTCCGGTGGGAAGCAGGCAGACGTAACAGAGTTCCACAGGCGTGTAGTTCTAAGAAAGAAGCTTTGTTCATGGAATCCGCGTTTTGATTTAGGCACAGATATAGAGTGGGGGAAATTTTTCACAGTGGATTCAGCTAGACGGGTGTTTTTCGTGAAAGATTGGCGAGGGGGGACCAGAGATTGGAGTTTCAAACATTATGCTTTTCTTTTCTAGTTTTGCATATGAATTACAATTTTTTTATATTTCCTTAAAAACATTGCATTGGTGGAGGGGAGACTAAAACTTGCTACTATAGAATTCAAATAATTTGAAATATTAGCAAGGGAAGACTTGATCTCAAATATATCTCACGTGTTATATCTTCCCGCTTTGGTTTTACTACATAAAGTAAACACCACAATGTATAAGGATTATTTGATATTGGAGATAAAATATTAATAACATTCGGAATCAATTCACTCTTTTTTTTTACAAGGAGGTCACCACTTATCAAGGCCCGGAAGCCACTCAGGGATAAGAGTTATTGCATGTACAGTATGTTGTACGTTAGTGTTGAGATTTTTTAAAGTGTCTACTTAAGGGGGCGGTTCATCAGGAATTTGTTTACGTTGGATTTGAAGACATCCAAGTTGTAGTCAGGTGGGAAACAGGCAGACGGAAGAGAGTTCCACTGGCGTGCTGTTCTAAGAAAGAAGCTGTGTTCATGGAATCTACGTTTTGATTTAGGCACAGATAGAGAGTGGGGAAAAATTTTGACAGTGGCTTCAGCTAGACGGGTGTTTTTCGTGAAAGATTGGCGAGGGGGGACCAGAGATTGGAGCTCAGACGAGCACTTGCCATGGAAAAAACGGTAAAACAAAGACAGACTCGCAACGTCTCTTCTATGGGAGAGAGGTTGCAGGGAAGAGAAAAAGGCATCACCCACTAAGCCACGAAGTCTATTTTGTACTCTATCAAGGCAGGATAGGCTATTTTTAGCAGCTCCGTCCCAGATATGGCAGCAGTATTCCATCCTTGGACGTACTTGGCTTTTATATAGATAGAGAATTGCATCAGTAGTGAGATATCTTCTGGAGCAGTAGAAGGAACGCACCATTTTTCCAGCGACCCTGGCAACAGACTTGATGTACGTGTTCCATTTCATATAAGGAGAAAAGTTCAAACGCAGAAGCTTGTCAAAAAATTGAGCTTCTCCTAGGCGAGAGCCATCCATTACAATTGATGCCAGATGGGGATCAGAGCGTTGATGGTGTAAAGATAGGAGCTTGGTTTTAGATGCATTAAAGGTAACCAGCCACGTCTTCCCCCACTGAACTACACGCTCGAGATCAGAGGAGAGAGAATCAGACAGAACTTTGTCATTTACAGCCTTTGATGTGTTGCCGTAGATGGTCGTGTCATCAGCATAGATGTCAACGAATGATTTAAGTATGTGTTTTGGGAGATCATTGATGTGGATCAGGAAGAGACTTGGGTCCAGGATGGACCCCTGAGGGACTCCAGCATTAATACTGCAGGTCTCTGATTTGTGTCCATCGACCACTACTCTTATGGGCCTATTAGAGAGAATTGATTTAATGATTGAGACAACATTTCCAGTTATACCGTAGCTGGGAATCTTATGAAGTAGGCCTTTATGCCATACCTGGTCGAAGGCCTTTGATATGTAAAGTGCAATTGCCCTAGAAAGGTTGCCTTTGTCGTGTGATTCGCTAATCCTATGAGATATAACCATTAGCACATCTACGGTAGATCTTGCAGAACGGAAACCATATTGCGTGTCACTAAGGAGGTTATTTCTGCTGAGGTGGTTGACTATTTCTCTATTTAGTATGGATTTCAGCAACTTACTCATGACACACAGAAGAATTATAGGTCTGTACTGAGAGTGAGAGGACTTATCACCTTAAAATTCTTTAATATAGGGCATACTGATGAGGTTTTCCAGGATGTTGGAAAGCACTTTTCCTTAAGGCAACGCTTAAATAGTTTTGTATGTATGGGAGCAAGTTCAGGTTGAAACTTTTTTAACACTATAATTGGGATGCCATCAGGGCCAGTTGCTTTACTGGAATCTAGGTTCTTGATTAGCTTGGCGACCTCACGCACAGATATTTGCATATTACCTAGCGTGTTTTGTGTTATAATAGGAAATATGGGGAGTTCATGGCCTTCGTCGCATAGGGTAGAATTAGCTGCAAAGTTCTTTGGAAATAGTTTAGCCTTATCTGATGCTGACGATATGACCTCTGGTCCATTGATAATGGTTGGGATAGAACGCACACTTCTGTTCAGATCCTATTTGTTATTTGCAAAAACTGGTGGGAACCAAGCCGCTGATCAGCTACCTTGGATTTAACAGACTGGGCATATAGCTCTCTTGCATTTTTTATTACTCTTTTACAGTGGTTGCTGGCAGACCTGAAAACAGCTTTAGTCTCAGTGCATCTATTACGTTGGTAGCTATGGAAAAAGTGATTTCTCTGCACAATGTCAGCAGCACATTCTGGGGAAAACCATGGCTGGCTGTTAGGTTTTTGTTGGAATTTTTTAGATGGTATGCCTGCAATTAACCATTCGGTCAGATCTGATACTATAGAGGACACATCCTTTTTAAACATGGGGTGCCGCGGTAGATCAGATATGAATGTACGGAAGCTATCCCAGTCAGCCATGGAGTATCGGTATACAGTCCGGTGGAGGGGAACATCTGAGGACTTATTGCATTTCATTTTTATCTTAACTGATACAACGGAGTGGTCGGAGGATCCTAGAGGAGAATGAACGGTGCATGAACATAGCTTAGGGGATGTTGAAAGAAAAAGTTCTAGAAGGCTTGCAAACTGATCGGTAGTATCCGGCACTCGGGTGGGCTCGCGAACAATCTGAGAGAGGTCATAGGCAATGGCAAAGTCATGACAGAACCTCCTCTCGTCATCTGCCTTATTTTAATGGGTCAGCCATTCCACGTAATGGACATTGAAGTCACCACAAATGTGAATGTTAGCCGAGGGATGTGCAGAAAGGATGTGGACAATTTTCTCTGATATACTCTTAAAGATAGTAACCCCGCTGTTGTGAGGGCGATAGAGGGCAAATACAAATGCAGTGGTGTAAGCTAGTGCAACCCGGAAGCACATATAAGGTAAATTAGGGTCTTCTCTGGAGATATCCCTGCCACACTTTAATGTAGGCACATATTCCATGCCCATGGCGATCTTGGGGGGTCAGATTTCGATGTAAAGTTAGAGTATCCGTTAATTATGAATTCATCTAGTGAAGTGGCCGGCCCTATTCTAGTTTCACTTAGAAAGAATATGTCCGGTTTCGTCTCCTATAATTTGGTTACAACCTCTGGAAGGTTGGAACGTAGACCCCTGATGTTGGAGAAGGAGACAAGGTAGTAGGGGTCTACGTTGGAAGATGGGGTTCTAGGTTTATTCGAGTTTTTGTTTTTTAGATGTTTCATGTTGAGGTTTTGGGGTTTGTGGTCAGCATACTTGGTTTGAGCAAGAATGAGAGGGAACGACAGAGAGAAAAGGATAGTAATTTTTTTGTAGCGCATGAAAAGGTAAAGCCGTAACAATTACCCACTAGTATGGCATCGAGAGGCCCCACCAGAGCGACTGCAAGGTCCAGAATCCATTCACTAAATGACAATACAGCAGCCCCAGTACTTTGCACCTGCTGATAGGACAGCCTCCTTAGTGATTAATCCAAGGTTCGGGTCCCTGGATATCAGGCGGATAACGTCAGCCCAGACAAACGTTTACCTCAATCACCCTTACTAGTGACATGGCCACAAGGATAGATATAGAGACAGAAAAAATTCTAACATCTCATACTACTGTTCACAAAGTACTCCCGACCTGGAAACAAATTTTTCGTCACCCTTTGTCAGAAAAATCACTCATTTGAATGAGGACTGAAGAACAAAAAAGGAGAAGCGAGAGTTACTGGAGCTGCCGATAACTCATCCACCGCATTATCTACTCTCCATGTCCCTCGTACCAATATGTCCCTCGTACCAATTCCGTTTTTTTTTTGTTTTTTTTTTAAACGGAATTGGTACGAGGGACATATTAATATTTACTTAGTACAAGTCCGGTACTAAATTAACAATTTAGGATGCGCTTTGAAGATAATCTCCCCTGCCATATTTATGGGGGATATATTTGGCATTATCTATCTCGAGTATGAATCATTCGAGCTTCACCTTAATTCAAATACAATATTTTACTTTTATCAATTTATGAAGTCGGCTTAATTTGGAATTAATTTACATTTTAGTTTAGATAATAGTTCGATGTTTTTAGTTTGGGAGGTTCCTTTTCGCGGGTGGCTTTTTTTTCTCGTTTTACATGTAACAGAGCAGTATTCAACAGAACAATATTCAATATTTCAAATAAACAGCAAAATTTGTTTTCCTCTCCATCGCGGCCAGAACTTTTGTGGAAATATATATATATAAATATATATATATATATATATATATATATATATATATATATATATATATATATATATATATATACTAGCAAATATACGCACAGGACAATGCTGTAGATAGGTGAATGTTGTAACTCTTGCTAAAGATGCTTAAGGTGGCGAACCCGAAATTTGTGTAAACCATCCCTAGGTTGAGAGTTTATAAAGGGCAGCACGAAATATTACCTTAACCTTTGACCTTTACCTTATAGTGTACACCATCCCTAGGTGGAGGACTATTAGCATGCCAGGTTGGTGCATGATATGTCCAGTGGTATGAGGGCTAGCATATATATATATATATATATATATATATATATATATATATATATTTAGGCTATGGTATTACCTTTTGATATTGACCTTAAAATAGTGTGCACTATCACTAGGTTGGAGACCATCATCATGCCAAGGTTGGTCATGTTCGTTTCAGTGGTGTGGGCTGTAGGAGTATTGTATTCACACGCACACACACATACACACGAACGCTACTATATATATATATATGTGTGTGTGTGTGTGTGTGTGTGTGCGTGTGTGTGTGTGTATGTACATATATATGGAGAGAGATACAATTTCACTTGTTATTCCTTTTTTAAAAAATAGAATCGCCCGATTTTATAATCTAAACCAGAATGCAACAAAGCAAGGTCCATATATATATATATATATATATATATATATATATATATATATATATATATATATATATATATATACATACATAATTATATATATATATATATAGAGAGAGAGAGAGAGAGAGAGAGATAGTTCAAATGTTTGTTTGAAAATTCAAAGACTCACGTTTTCTTTTTTTATAACCTTCCTTTATTTCCTGGTTTTTTTCCATTACAGCTGTTTCATTAGTGTGAAGGCACTTGTACGATTCATGTGTCTATAAAAATATACTGTCCCCACCAACTCATCTGATTCATATGATTTTCCATTAGATTTTTACAACAAAAGGTATATTTTTAACATGCTGAACATCGTATGGGGTAAAAAATCTTCCAAAGCCAGTCTTCCTCACTTCCGCCATTTTTTGTGTTATGTGAAGATAGTTTTTCCTTTTAACCCGTTGTTTCATATTTTTTTATTTATGTATTATTTATTTTTGTTTTACTCCCCCCTTTTCCCCCTATTTGTTGTTTACCAATTATCTTATAATTTTATTTCTACATTTACGTGTGTTTATATTAATATTCCTTTTTTTTGTTTCTGATCCGTCTGTTTATATATATATATATATATATATATATATATATATATATATATATATATATATAAATATATATACTAGCAGGGCGCCCGGCATTGTGCGGTCGAAACATATGTTTAAATATGATATTTTGATTAATAGAGACTGCGTATCTATTATCATATTATATTATATTGGACCTAATATGTAGTTATCATTAAAAAAGGTTTTTAAAAAACTCGTAAGCCACAACCGAGAATCGAAACCAAAACGTTTAGGTTACAAGAATTTTTTTTCCTCTGTCGTTACTGGCTGAACTATGATGGCATGCCTGCTGCAAAGCAAGCTAAACATAAAAACATGAATTAATACCTACTATCTTATTTGTAAGACCAGCGTTCAACCCTCACCTGGAAAATTGTTGTTGTTTTTTTTTTAATTTAACACTTTTGCATTGATTTTCCCGGGTAAGATCCCAAATATAAAGTTTCGCATGGGTTCAAATACGTAATATATGTAGTTTCGTGTCTGTAGATTAAAAACGTTAGAAGGAGATGTTAGGTAAAACTTTTAAACAAAAATATATACGTATACATAAACGTATATGGAAAAAGTAATGTCTTTACTATCAACTTTTTTGTGCAAATATAGCGCAAGTAAATCATGTAGAATATCTGCATGAATACAATTACACGTAATAGTTTACTAAAGATAATCAGATCATTAAAAAATCGTAAAACCTAATAAGTATTATTAAAATGAATGTTTAAAGATTATGCTAATTAGATCATTAACAGAAGAACGCAATTCTACGAATTATATATTACACAGTTGTTTTTTTTCTTTTTAAATAAGCATAAAAACTTTTTAATATGAATATGAATACACAAATCAAACAATATATATATATATAATAAGACAAGCTACCACATGCAGACATTTAGACTACCCATGTAAATTATGCCTCCATGAATAATTTTCTATCCTGTACTTTAAAGAACCTCAAAATCTATTAAACTGTAGGCGGGAAATAGCAAACAACTGTGTTCACAAAATAAAACTTACTCTAGGATAGCGATACAAAATAGCTTTAAAACTAACAATAAAAATAGAAAACAAACAAATAAATAAATTAAATAAACATGAATATACATAAACGATCACACGCATATATGTATATATATATATGTATATATATATGTGCATTATTGTGTACACATAGGTATATTTATATGTATATAAAAAAAAGAAGTAGAACGGCCACCTAAAACCACTAACCTAGCTCTAAAACAGACCCTTTGTTTGATAAAATGCATGCCCATTGGCTGGTAGGAAGGGGCGCGGTGGATACTAGAAAACTGA